>NC_056449.1:4829776-4924776 GCF_018296145.1 Oncorhynchus tshawytscha
CTCCTCTTAATCAAATCTCAAACTGTACCTACTTAGTACTTTTTCTGCCCCATTTTGATCTTGTCTCATCACTGCAACTCCCCAACGTGCTCAGGAGGTGAAAGTCGAGTCATGCGCCCTCAGAAACATGACCCGCCAAACTGAGCTTCTTAACACCCGTCTGCTTAACCCGGAAGCCGGCCGCACTAATATGTCGGAGGAAACACCCTTCACCTGAAAACCAAGGTCGGCCTGCAGGCGCCCGGCCCACCACAAGGAGTCGCTAGAGCGCGATGAGCCAAGTAAAGGCCCCCCGGCCAAACCCTTCCCTAACCCAGACGACGCTGGATCTATGATCGGTGGATATGCCTGAACAGAAAACTACCCCGATTGGCTGCTTTGAGAGGTCCTGCCAGCCACTGCATCCTTCCAAGACAACAGCTGTCCAGGCAGTGAGTGTTAAACAAGGCCTAATCTGGTGTTCTGCTTGTCAGAACAGATTATAAAAAAGGATTGTAAATAGAGTATATATCGCTACAAAAAATACTCTACAACTAAAGCAACTGCTGAAGGTCAACGGCTCTGTTTGGTTAACACAGACACACACACACACTCACCCTCCCTTCCTCACACACTCTCTCCATCCCATCTCTCTCTCTCCCACGATCACACATCACTCCCTCTCTCCCACAAACGCACACATAGCTCTCTCTCTTCCATAAACACACACGCACACAGTGAACTTGGAAAAGCCTACTCAGACTGGCCCGTGCTCTTTTTTCTGAGAGGCGACGAAATCATACACCGTATCAACATTGCTTTCTCTGCACGCTGCTCCAATGTAGCAAATGTACACATCTAAAAGCAGAAGGCTCACCAGGGTCTGCACCCCCCTCGCCATCACGGCTTGATTATATTTGAAAAACTGATGGAGGAATAGACGTGCATGAAGAGCGGATGGAGAGAAGCAGGTGTGTGAGGGCTGGTAGGGGATACGGCTTGCTTGATTGCAGCTGCTGCACGTGAAATGCGCATGAAAGTGAAGCCGATACTACTGGACCTGCGACTAGTGGCTGTTGCTGAACTTCAACTGAATTTACAAACCAAACCGACTTCCTTAACATTTTATAACAGGCGCCAGCAGGTTCTTTAGATCGGTAGGGCTGGAAAAATTCAGTCGTATCATTTGAAACGGTACTACGGTATTCTAAAATGTTGGTATAATAAGTATCGTGATGTTTTGGTACCGCGATATTACCGCGTTACCGGTATACCGTGTAATATGTCTGTCCGTCCGTCAATCTCTCTAGCTCAGAGAGGAGACTGAGAGCTCTGGTTAAAACACCTGTTTCTGATGGAGGAAGAGATTTTGACATGACACTCATAAACACGCCAGTCACAGAGGATGGTACCTCAGGCCATCTGTCCATAATTATGCCCTCTTCTCTCTCCATATTACTCTCTACTCTAGGACTATCCATCTATGTCACTCTCTCTCTCTCTCTCCACAAGGAGTCACTTCCTCTCACCCACTTTAAATAAATACAGAACAAATAGCTTTACTGGCATGGCTGTTTTGAAGACGATCCTTGAGCGATGGACATTGTCTTTTACTATGACCCATCTGCACATGTTAGGATACTGTACCCAGTACCCACCCTTCCAGCCTCAGTGTGTCACAATGCTATATGTCCCCTGTTAAGCCCAGCTCTAGGAAGTCAGTAGCCTCTTACGATCTCGCGAGCTGACAGCGAAACAGAATGAACTTGCGAGATCAAGATGGTTCATACGAGGCTAGGAAGTAAGAGCAATGAGTACTGACCTTTAGGAAACATAAACACTTTGGATGTAAACGGAGAGAGAGTGAGAGAGATAGAGAGAGAGAGAGAGACAGAGGGACAGAGAGAAAGAAGAGAGAGAGATTCTTAGAACGATAGATTTTTCGCTGAGGTAGGTCGAAGAAAATAGAGTTAAATGGAGAGTGATGCTCTAGTAATGTAACTAAACATTGAGCTAATGTAAATATTGTCTCTACAGATGAGGGTTGGACACACTCTGAGAGAGGTCACAGCAGGAGAGGAGAAGTGAGCCAACACCGTCAGAAACATAAGGGAACTCTCTCTTCTCCCTTCCTCTTATCCTCTCTTTTCCTTTCCCTCTCAATCTATCTTTTCTTTTCCTTTCCTTTCCTTTAACATCCTTTCCTTTCATCTCTGTTCCTCTTCTCTCCTTTCCTAGGCTCTGCAGCTCATTCATCCATGTCTAGCAGCCCGGAGGTCTCTCTCCTCCCTGAGTGATATTAATGATCCACAGAAACATGACTCTGGTTCTGGATCTTAGTCCATTTTGTCTCTGCTTCCCAACATTATTGATTCCCTTGTTCTCTGTCTTTATCAAGCCCTCCCCTCCTCTCTCATTTCTGCCCAAAATGGGTATCGGAGGCTGGCTGGGGTGGATAACAGACTCATCAGGGGTCAGGATTAGGGCCTCTCTGCCCTGGCCACAAATCTGCTACTGTCCCAATGCCAGACCTCACCTCTCCCCCCAGATACATACACAGTGGATAGAGAGAGGGATGAGATGGGATGACTGACAGTGTGTGGGGTCAGGACTCAACTGAGGCTGCTACCAGTGTGCTTTTATCACCCTGGATGAAGTGGTGACATCAGAGGTCCAAAAGCTCGCTCTCTCTCTCTCTCTCTCTCTCTCTCTCTCTCTCTCTCTCTCTCTCTCTCTCTCTCTCTCTCTCTCTCTCTCTCTCTCTCTCTCTCTCTCTCTCTCTCTCTCTCATGTAATGGACATACACAAAATAGTTCGAATTGGTGAAGTGAAATGGAAAAAAAATAACTTAAGAAATTAAAAACGGTGCGTGCATATGTATTCAGCCCCTTCGCTATGAAGCCCCTAAATAAGATACGGTGCTACTAATTACCTTCAGAAGTCACATAATTAGTTAAATAAAGTCCAACTGTGTGAAATATAAGTGTCACATGATCTCAGTATATATACACCTGTTCTGAAAGGCCCCAGAGTCTGCAACACCACTAAGCAAGGGGCACCCCTGGGTTGGGTTATACAAAAATATCACCATTAAAGCCATTATTAAAAAATGGAAAGAATATGACACCACAACAACCCTGTCAAGAGAGGGCCTCCTACCAAAACTCATGGACCAGGCAAGGAGGGAATTAACCAGAGAGGCAACAAAGAGACCAAAGATAACCCTGAAGGAGCTGCAAAGCTCCACAGCGGAGACTGGAGTATCTGTCCATAAGATCACTTTAAGCCGTACACTCCCCAGAGCTGGGCTTTACGGAAGGGTGTCCAGAAAAAAGCCATTGCTTAAAGAGAAAAATAAGCAAACACATTTGGTGTTCGCAAAAAGTCATCTGAGAGACTCCCCAAACATATGGAAGAAGGTACTCTGGTCAGATGAGACTAAAATTGAGCTTTTTGGCCATCAAGGAAAATGCTATTTCTGGCGCAAACCCAACACTCACTCGAGAACACCATCTCCACAGTGAAGCATGGTGGTGGCAGGCTCACGCTGTGGGGATGTTTTCTATCGGCAGGAACTGGGAAACTGGTCAGAATTGAAGGAATGATGGATGGCTCTAAATACAGGGAAATTCTTGAGGGAAACCTGTTTGTCTTCCAGAGATTTGAGACTGGGACAGAGGTTAACCAGCAGGACAATGACCCTAAGCATACTGCTATAGCAACACTCAAGTGGTTTAAGGGGAAACATTGAAATGTCTTGAAATGGCCTAGTCAAAGCCCAGACCTCAATCCAATTGAGAATCGGTGGTATGACTTAAAGATTGCTGTACACCAGCGGAACCCATCCAACTTGAAGGAGCTGGAGGAGTTTTACCCTGAAAAATGGGCAAAAATCTCTGTGGCTAGATGTGCCAAGCTTATAGAGACATACCCCAAGAGACTTGCAGCTGTAATTGCTGCAAAAGGTGCCTCTACAAAGTATTGACTTTGGGGGGGTGAATAGTTATGCAACAGGTGGCTCTACAAAGTATTGACTTTTGGGGGGGTGAATAGTTATGCAAAAGGTGGCTCTACAAAGTATTGACTTTGGGGGTGAATAGTTATGCAAAAGGTGCCTCTACAAAGTATTGACTTTGGGGGTGAATAGTTATGCAACAGGTGGCTCTACAAAGTATTGACTTTGGGGGTGAATAGTTATGCAAAAGGTGGCTCTACAAAGTATTGACTTTGGGGGTGAATAGTTATGCAACAGGTGGCTCTACAAAGTATTGACTTTTGGGGGTGAATAGTTATGCAACAGGTGGCTCTACAAAGTATTGACTTTGGGGGGGTGAATAGTTATGAAGCTCAAGTTGTCTGTTTTTTGTGTGTCTTGTTTCTTGTTTGTTTCACATAAAAAAATATTTTGCATCTTCAAAGTGGTAGGCATGTTGTGTAAATAAAATGTACAACCCCCCCCCCCAAATCAATTTTAATTCCAGGTTGTAAGACAACAAAATAGTAAAACTGCCAAGGGGGGTGAATACTTTCGCAAGCCACTGTCCATCCTCATGTCCCTGTCACGCCCCCCCGCCTGCTTCTCTTTACTCCCCATGCATCTCCTTCTTCCCTCTTTCTCTCTCCTCCTCTCCTGCTCCCCCTCTCTCTCTATCCCTTGCCAGCAGTTGTCCTCTAGTCGCCTCTCCTCTCGTAAACACCACTTGTGGGGGTGTCACCTTTCAGCCAAGACATTACGCTAACCCCCTCCTCCCCTCTGTCACGGAAGCACTGCCTCAGGGAGGGTCTACCAAGAAGCATTAGCACTGGCTGTACACTTGGTAGGGCAAAGAATCAAGTGTAAGTGTACTGAATAAGTGTGCAAAAAATGTCTTCAGTCCTGGGCAATAAATAAAACATATTTGAGGAGGAGTGATGGTCTAGGATCAGCTCCTCCCTGTCCATGTTGTTCTATTCATTATGATCTAAAAAGTCAAACTAATCCTAGATCAGCACCCCTTTGCTTGTATCTTCAGTACTAACAGTAAACAAATCCCCCAGAGTTGTGGATTCACCACACTGCCAGCACCCAGCACAGCAAACACACACATGTTATCCTAGGAAAGAGCACTGCAAATGAATCAAAATAAACCTTTAACCTACAAGTTTAACCTACAACCTACCTACAACCTACAACCTACTTTAACCTACAACCTACCTACAACCTACTTTAACCTACAACCAACAAGTTCTCTGGGCTTGGCAGAGCAAAATAAGACAACAAAGATCAACATATTTGATCAACTTTTTTTGACGTTTTATCAGACAGAGAGAGGTCTGTATGAAGGGAGATGCCTTGGGCTAGATGTGTTGTTTAACGTACTTTAACGACGACTGCCATTGGGAACAAGAGGCTGAAGGAGACGAGAGGGAGAGGAGACAGAACAGACAGACAGAACTGGGGAGACGCAAGGTCTCTAGAATGCTGGGAATTGTCTGAAGAGTGTAGATAATCGGGTATTGTCTCTCTCAACCACATCTCAGAATGTTGCGCATTGTTTTAAACATGTTCCAGAGTGTATTGTGCAATCCAGCACTTTTGGGCAAGATGATCATGCTATGGTTACAGTGTACTAGACACCACACACACACACACACACACACACACACACACACACACACACACACACACACACACACACACACACACACACACACACACACTGTAACTTTCCCTCTCTCTATACATGCTGCACAACCGCAGGCCAGTGTACATTCCTGACTGCGATCACTTATGTGCCCAAGCAGACATCCCTCCTGATTGAGGACTGGGAAGTGGGTAGAGGCAACAGGTAGAGGGAACATGCTAGGAATAATTTCTCAATATATAAACATTCCCCGGTGGAAAAACAATTGTTTCCAGGTGCAATCCCGGATATAGGGATGCTTACTCGGGACTCCCGTTCCGCAAAACGTGGTCTCATTCCCATGCATAACCATAACCACGACGTGCCATTTTGTAAAGCTGGAGTTGAGGGTGACAAATCTGAATAGCTGTTTTCTTTTCTCCCCTCACCTCATTCTGGTCTCTATGGACCTTGCAGTGAGTGAGTTTAAGACAGGATCCAACACCTAGACTGGTGCTGAGGTTGTCTGGGTTAGCTATACCTGTCACTCTGTTACATGACAATGAATAAAGGCCTCCAAATTCAAGAGAGAGTGAAAGGTTTGAACTAGATTGCAATCATGATTGATTGATGGCGATAGGGATAAGGGGCACAACTTAGGCGAGGTGATTAATTCACAGTAGGATGTGTGTGTACATTGCCTTATGTCTCTCTTTGATACCGTGTGTAGAGCCCCAACACTCAGGTGTTGGGCTGTGGTCTGGATCTGGACCTCCAACGGGGGCAATATGTACCTTGGGTCCAGACTTTTCTTGGGGTTAACTCATTTGGGCTTAGACCCCTGGTATCATATAAAAACGCACAACGCATGGAAAAATGTATAAAATTACAGGAATTAGCTTTAAAACAGATTTTTGTTCTCTCCGCCAACAAGAGAGGTGTGAACAGTTTGGGGTCACATGGGTTGCGAGGTTGGGGATTTGTTACTACACCGATAAATGCCAATATCCATCCAGACCTTTGCCACCTAGGACATTTGTGTGGCCAGACCTTCTCAAATAGTACTTGAGTATCCCTGGTGTAGAGTGTAACAGGGGGCTACAGAAACTACTGCACAGGACGGCTAGCTGATGACAGAGCAAAACTGGTTATCTGACGGCAGGGGGCGAGCCAGTATTTATGAATGTGTGTGTGAGTCGTTGACAAAGCAGAACGGTAGGGTGTGTGTGTGTGTGTGTGTGTGTGTGTGTGTGTGTGTGTGTGTGTATGCAGTGAACAAGAGGAAGATGTCGTTTTCCCCCCTAGCGGGAGGAAATGTCTTGTTTCCTTAATGATTTCTAGCAACGTTCCCAGTGTCCCTGGAGCTTAACCAGCAGCCATCTGGGGAGCCTGCTTTGTGTGTCCAATTAGTTTACAAAGTTGTGTTAGTGTAACTAGCAATCCCCAGTTAAGACTTTCTGGTAGGATGGTTAAAATGTGATTCATGTTGTCTTCCACAGTGTACATGGACTTATGGAAACATTAGACTTTGGAGGCTAATCACACTGTATTGAGTTAACAGTTGTATAATGTGCCTGTGTGCGTGTCTGAAAGCGTGTGAGCGTGTGCTATGTACATGTCTCACCTTGTCTTCTGCTGTGAAGTGGAAATGGAGCGCACTACAAATGAATGTTTTCCTGCTGCAGCCTCAGTGTGTGTGTGTGTGTGTGTGTGTGTGTGTGTGTGTGTGTGTGTGTGTGTGTGTGTGTGTGTGTGTGTGTGTGTGTGCGTGTGTGTGTGTGTGTGTGTGTGCGTGAGTGCATGTGTCTGTGTGTGTGTGTGTGTGTGTGCATGCGTCTGTATGTGTGTATGTGTGTGTGTGTGTGTGTGTGTGTGTGCGTGTGTGTGTGTGTGTGTGCGTGTGTGTGTATAATGTGTTTAAGTTTTCTCTCACTCCAGACTGAATGTGTGTATGTTTACTCTGTTCCCAGTTGATCCAGCCTAGAGGTGCAGCAGCACGCCTAGCCCTCATTAAACCAGCCCCCCAGCCGGGAGCACTCTGTCTGGGCTTCACCTCCCCGAGAGCCTGCGTATAATCAGCAATGACCACCACCACCAAACCAAACAAACCAAACCCTATTCATTCATACTAATTCTACAGAGTCAGTTGCAACTACAGACATTATTTACAACCATTTACCACTGAGCTCCACTTCAGGGACTACTACAGTACAAATGGGACAGTCAGAGAGTATTAAAGATAATGGAATTGTGTGTGTGGGCACGCGTGCGTGTGTGTGTGTGTGTGTGTTTGTGTGTGTGTGTGTGTGTGTGTGTGTGTGTGTGTGTGTGTGTGTGTGTGTGTGTGTTGCCAGTGAAAGGCATTAGGGAGTGGAACATTAGGTAAAGCCACTATTAGGCTGTTATTAGCTGTTATTATCGGCAATGGGTGGTGTTGTGGTTCAGTGGGACCAGACCAGCTGTCAGGAAACAGTCTGGACCTGGCGAGGCACGGGTAGGCTACAGTCTGTAGAGGTGAATGGGGATACGCTAAAGAGTACAGATGCAGGATATTCATCCTGCAGCAAGAGAAAAATATGAATTATTATACATTTGTTGTTATGGCAAATCAAGTCTGACATTTTAAAGTGGAAATTACAAACTTTATAAGCCTTTTTTAAACCTTGGATACACTACTCAAATACACCAACAAAAAAGAGTTATCAAATTAAGATCCTACATCTGTACAAAGCATAGTGGGACTGGGAAGGTAGTAGGTGAAGGGAGTTCTGCAGCTAAATCTGAGTTACTTCACCCACTTATGTCCCCTGTGTGTGTGTGAGAGATTGTGTGAGTGTGTGTGTGTGTCGGCTATCTTAGACAAGTCAAGCCATACATAGGATAGTGTGCAGACAGTGTGTACATTCTAGACATGTGTTTGATGTATTTGTACCATCCCACTGATTCGGGCTCCAACCATTACCACGAGCGCGTCCTCCCCAATTAAGGTGCTGCCAGCCTCCTGTGATTTCTATCTTATAAAATCATCCCATGCTTGAGCGTGACTCTGTTATTCTGCCTCTCCTACACAACTGCTCACACCGGCTGTATTGATTATGGCATTATTGGGTTTGGAGCTTGCAAGAAAAGCATTTCACTGTACTTGTCCGCGTGACATTAAAACTTGAAACTTCCTGTGACGACCCATGCCCATGCTGATGGATTCCTCCATTCAGGTTCCTCAGGCACCGCAGGCACTCTGCAGTCGCTCTTCTGGCCCATGTCATGCAGGGCAGTTGGTGAGCAACCAGAACAAGCCATCCGACCGCCCTGCACTCATAAACATATACAAGCGCGCACACACACACACACACATGCACACACACACGCGCACGCGCACACACACACACACACACACACACACACACAGAGAGAGAGCTCTGAAGATCTCTAGGCTAGCTGTACAGACATGTGTTAACGCTCACTTCAGAGTGGCCCACTATCTACATATATTGTAACCCTCTCTGACTTCTCCCCTTTCATAAACAACTCAGCATTTCCAGACCCTCTCACCTAGCTGTATTTCAGGTGACGTTACGTGTTAGTAGGTTGACAACATACCTGGGGTCAGGGTGACGAGCTTCATCTGCCTCGAAAACATGCAAACACTAATCCTACCACACACGTCACCTCAGCACTCCCATCACTGAGAGAAACCAGGTTGGAGGTGTGTGTGTGTGCGCGCGCGCGCGCGCGTGTGTGTGTGTGTGTGTGTGTGAAACAGCTTGCGGAACCCAGACGCACTACAGGGGAATGTCTCAACTAAACCGAGTATGAACACTTTCATTCTCAGCGTAGGAGCATTGCATATACTTCTGTTTGTTCCCTTTCTTTGTTTGAACAGACCATTGAGATTGGCCTCCGTACAAAGGCTCTAGATCAGAAACCATACGTGCATTATGTGCACTTAATATGTCGCCCTGTAATGGATCTGACACCACATATGATATGACCTTGTGGGTTATATACTGTACCTTTTATCCTGAATGTCCAGAAGTTACCATTCTGATAAAGGGCAGCGAGAAGAGAGAGGACCATTGATTTTGATAACGGGTCAGGTCCCTGGGTAGCAGACATCGGCTAGGGCTTAAGTTTTCATGGTAGTGAAAAAAAGCATGAAGCATGACGATTTCCCAGCCCACGTCACCTTGTTTCACTTATGGCTCTGTTTGGTATCTGTTTTCAGAGTGTGTGTGTGTGTGTTTGTGTAAGTGTGTGTATCTATGTGCACGAGTGTGTGTGTGTGAACCTATGTTTACTGGTAGGGGTAATAAGGTACTTGGCATGCCTGGCCTCTTCTGTACATGACACACACAAATAGAATGCTGATGCAGAGCAGACGAGGCATGGAACCAGAGGGGCAAAACAAACTCTGTTTAAAGGAGATCCCACTAACCCCAGGTACAGATGTCCTATATAGAAGGATATTTTTCTCTCTCTCTCTCTCTCTCTCTCTCTCTCTCTCTCTCTCTCTCTCTCTCTCTCTCTCTCTCTCTCTCTCTCTCCCTCTCTCTCTCTGTCTCTCTCTCTCTCTGTCTCTCTCTCTCTCTCTCTCTCTCTCTCTCTCTCTCTCTCTCTCTCTCTCTGTATCTCTGTCTCTCTGTCTCTCTCTCTGTCTCTCTCTCTCTCTCTCTCTCTCTCTCTCTCTCTCTCTCTATCAATTAATGGGTATTTATTGGCATGGGGCAAATATGTTTACATTGCCAAAGCAAGATAAACAGATAATAAACTAAAGTTAAATAAACAATAAAAAATGAACAGTAAACATTAATGTTCCAAAAGAATAAAGACATTTGACATGTCATAAGGAAATTTAAGGAATTTTTTTAGTATGTCTATTTACAGTGTTGTAAGAATGTGCAAATAGTTAAAGTACAAAAAGGGAAAATAAATAAACATAAATATGGGTTGTACTTACAATGGTGTTTGTTCTTCACTGGTTGCCTGTTTCTTGTGGCAACAGGTCACAAATCTTGCTGCTGTGGTATTTCACCCAATAGATATGAGGGTTTATCAAAATTGGATTTGTTTTCGAATTCTTTGTCCGTCTGTGTAATCTGAGGGAAATATGTTTCTCTAATATGGTCATACATTTGGCAGGAGATCCACCTCATTTTGTGGGCAGTGTGCACAAAGCCTGTCTTCTCTTGAGAGCCAGGTCTGCCTACGGTGGCCTTTCTCTATAGCAAGGCTATGCTCACTGAGTCTGTACATAGTCAAAGCTTTGCTTAATTTTTGGGTAGTCACAGTGGTCAGGTATTCTGTCGCTGTGTACTCTCTGTTTAGGGCCAAAAAGCATTCGAGTTTGCTCTGTTTTTTTGTTAATTCTTTCCAATGTGTCAAGTAATTCTCTTTTTGATTTCTCATGATTTGGTTGGGTCTTGTGTTGCTGTTCCAGGACCAGCTTGCTTAGGGGATTCTTCTCCAGGTTGATCTCTTTGTAGGTGATGGCTTTATTAAGGAATGTTTGAGAACTGATTCCTTTCTGGTGGTTATAGTCTCTTTTCTGGATTTTGATCAGTAGGGGGTATCTGCCTAATTCTGCTCTGCATGCATTATTTGGTGTTTTATGTTGTACACAGAGGATCTTTTTTGCAGAATTCTGCATGCAGAGTCTCAATTTGGTGTTTGTCCCATTTTGTGAATTCTTGGAGGGTGAGCAAACCTCAGACTTCACAACCATAACATGGGTTCTATAATTGATTCAAGTATTTTTAGCCAGATCCTAATTGGCATGTCAAATTTTTTGTTCCATTTGATGGAATAGAAGGCCCTTGCTGCCTTGCCTTCTCTCTCTCTCTCTCTCTCTCTCTCTCTCTCTCTCTCTCTCTCTCTCTCTCTCTCTCTCTCTCTCTCTCTCTCTCTCTCTCTCTCTCTCTCTCTCTCTCTCTCTCTCTCTCTCCCTCTCTCTCTCTCTCTCTCTCTCTCTCTCTCTCTCTCAAACACACACCACACTATTTCACAGGATGCAGAGGTAACACACACCAATAGACTCTCCGAGGACTCTCCCTGTGCTAGTACCGTAAGTCACACTCCAGCCAAACCACGTTCCACCACCCAGATTTATATCAAAAACCCACCCAATAAATCCCATCCTCACACCTTGTTCCAATCCACTACCCCGTGGGAGTTATTGGATGGAGGATGGAGCAACTATTAGGTTGCTGAGCAAGGAGAGTTAGCGAGATTGAGGTTGCCTGGGTTGGTTTAGGCTTTGGGAAGAGAAGACGCTGTGGAATAATGGAGCTAGAGAGTTAAAGAGCAGGATTGGCATGGCTGTGGCTGTGTGTCTTGGTGGAGGCTTGGGAAAGGTCCATGCCATTAGAGTGGAGGCAGATCAGAGACAGACAGCAGGGCTGGTTAATGGGCCAGGCAAAAAAAAGACTGACAGTTTTAAAAGGGGGAAAGAGGCCTTTCAGCATGCATGTTTACATCTGCTCTGCTCGGGAATTAATGCCGAAACGTAACCCTTTGTGTTGTTTCTGTTTAAACCCTGTAACCACGCGGAATACTTGGGCCATAAATCGATGTTCACCCTAATACGGCAAGTTGCGAAGTGAAACCACGAGATCAGATTGGTTTTGACTCATGTCTGTACTAATATGGCAAAAGACAACAACAACTGTGACAATGTATTTGAGAGACAAAAAAGTGCTCCTTGAGCAAATGTACTTGTGTTTTCAGTGACCATGTGGAGAGGAAATATAGTTGACGTGCTTTCAACAGTCCTTTGATTCTAAGCCAAACCCGTCTGTTTTGCCGCAAGGGTAGCGCATGCATCGGTCTTGTTGCTAAACAACCACCTGTCTAAACTAATGAGAGGGGTGGGAGGGAGGAGGGGACAAAGTGTTATTTACCAACCTGAGGCTGAGGCTGAGAGTTTCGAGAAAAGAGAGAGAGAAAAGGGGGCGAGAGAGAGGGTGAGTGTGGGGAGAGAGAAAGAAAGAGAGAGGGGGCAAACAGGGTTGGATACACCAGTATTGTACAGGACCACAGTCTGCTCCTGTATGTTTGGGGAAGAGGGGTCTAACCTGTAAGCAACAGGCTGAATTTAGAGTAAACCAGGGAGGGGGGTAAACATTTTGTTTTGTTTGTCCAAACAACTTGTTTGGAAGTAAAAGGTCAGTGAGGATAGATACTGCGTACAGTTCAAAGAGAGGTCAGGATGTTTCTAGAGAGCGGAGGTCATTCAGAGAAGTGGAATCTTAAGAGAGAATCTTAACACATTAAAACATCTTAGCAGAAACTGTCACTAAAGACAAAGTGCCGGAGATTACTACGGCTGTATTAGAAGTTTCAGGGGCCTCATTCAGGTCAACTCTATACTATAAGTGAAGTAAACTCTGTACCTCAAGTACAGTTAAATCTATACTGTTAGTACAGTGAACTCCATAATGTAAGTACAGTAAACTCTATAGTGCAAGCACAATACCCAGAACTTTGAGACTACCCATGATTCCCAGGGGTTGTCAGGGACAACAGCTGCACTTTCTCCCCTCTCCTCATCCTCTGTCCAGCCTCACTGTTTGCAGTGATGACCCTCTCCCTGTCCTCCCTCCCTGCTCTTCCCTCCTCCACCCATCCCTCCATCCCTTCGCTAGGTTGTCTGTAGAGTTGAAAGGCGAGAGCTGGGGATGATTAGGCTGTTTGTGTCCTAGAGGACAGGGGGGGAAGGAAGCTCCCCCACTGCTCCTCTGTGTCAACAGGCTGGTTCTCCACTGGGATTAACAGGCCATTGGGCGCCTGTCAGTCACACACACATACAGCACATACAAAGACAGGGACAGATGAATGCACACGCACGCGCACGCGCACAAAGGCAAAACAAAGACACAACAAAGAGTGGACAAATGGTAATGCTGTGTGTGTATCAATGCATGTGTGTGTGTGTGTGTGTTTGTGTGTGTGTGTGTGTGTGCATCTCTCTGGGTGTGTGAGAGAAAGATGGAGACAGACATGGTGCCCTACGTTCACCCCCCAGGGTCAGAAACCCAGTTAGTGTAGGAATCTTCTGGAACACAGTGAAGACCACAAAGAGGTTCTCCTCGAAGGAGCATTATCCATACTGCTAATGCAGCAAACCCAGACTATGGTGCTGCCTGCCTGGCTGCAGTTAACATACCTGTGGTTCGGTATGGTTTAATGATATCTGGTGTGTGTATGTAGTGTGCTTTTTGTCACGGTTGAATATGTCTACAGGGAGTGGGGCGGAGTGGAGTGGACACACAATGGAAAACACTTGAGCTGAGTGTTTTAACATAACTCAATCTAGTATAGTGGACATCTCATGTTACTGTACACTGGAATGTGTGCCTCTCTACTACTGAAAACGATTGTGTCCAAACAGAGAGGATGCAACAACCTGACCTGTTGAACAAAATGGGGTCTCGCTGGGCCTCTAGTGGAAAGAGGGTTACATAAAGCTCCCAAAAGACAGAGGTGGAGTTCTATGGACACCTGGACAGTCAACTGGGTCTGAGTGGTGGGCGAAGCATGCTAGTGGAGGAATGTGTGTGCCTGTGCCTGAGGCCATGAGCAGTACCCCTGTCCTGTGCCATACTGTCCCGTGCTGTGCTGTGTGTGTGTGTCTGCGTGGGTGTGTTGGGGGTGTAGTGTTACACTCTACTGTCACAGGTCAGTGCTCTAGCCAGGGTTAATTATGACCCCCAGCTACAGTCTGACTCACAACCACATAAACAACACCACCTGTACATGGTTAGTTACAGTCAATCACTAGTGATAATATTATTCTACATGTATGTGGGATTGCGGAGTGTACTTTCATAGGCAGGGCTGGGTAGGTTACTTTCTAAATGTAATCCATTACAGTTACTAGTTACCTGTCCAAAATTGGAATCAGTAACGTCATTTTTGGATTACCCAAACTCAGTAACTTAATCTGATTACATTCCTTTACTTTGAGATTACTTTCCGCTTAAGAGGCGCGAGAAGAAGACAAATGTGTATGTTACCAATATTGAACCACATCTATTACAGGATAAATCAATGTTAACGTTGACATAGCTGGCCTTATATGGATGTTACATTTGACTTTATGGGTTGGTTATGTAGGCTTCTTCTAACCCATCGCTTTCTACTACATATAATAATACGATTCAATTATATTTTTTACATTAAAAACCAAAGTCTATCAGAAATCCAGTCATTCCAATAAATGTTATACCTCTTGATCTTCAAGAATAGGACTTGGAAATATGGAAGTATAGATTAGCCTAATTGTTTTACCTGAGTATGACCCCAGAACTAAGAATTTATTAGCCAGCCCTACTCTGTTGTTTATGATTTTGTTGTCATGGAGGACTGATTGGGCTCATTGATTCGAGTTGAAATGCTGCGCTCACATATCGCCGTAGACTACACCACTGATGTCATCCTTATCTCCAAGCGTTTATTCAAGTTGGATAATCTTTGGAGGCTGACAGCAGTCGCACCATTGGAAGACATAGCTTGGACTGTAGCCTACAAAAGCCTATTCCTGCTCTTTCCTGCGATCCATCAAACACATTTAGTGTGTCCTCATAGTGGTCTCTGACTTGTGGTCAGACTCACTCAGGTGGAACAAACTTAAAATTGCGCCTTTTTTTAATGGTGATTTCAATGCCATTGAGAAAACAGTGTTAAAATATTTATTTGCTGGTAATGTAACAGATTACATTGACCGTTTCTTTTGTAATCCCTTACCCCTTACATGTAACAGATTACATGTAATCCGTTACTCCCCAACCCTGTTCATAGGTAAGTTAAGGTAAGGTTTATTTTTCACTACTTCCAAATACATCTGTTCTCCTATCCAGCGACCGACCAGGACAGACCCTGCAGTACTTCAGAGGCAAACCAGCAGTGGGATGCAGTCTGCTTTGATGCTAGAAAGAATGTGCCAAACTTGCAAACCGGAAAAAAGGCATTGAAAACAAAGGTAGGTAGGGAAGATTGTGGGAAAGAGGGAGCCACTTTATTGAATCGCATTACCGTTGAAATTTGTTTACAGAAAACTATTATTTTTCTTGTTCTCGACTTCAGAAAAAGTAACTCACTCAAAAGAGGATTGCACCATATAATGACACTATTACTCTATTACACTATTACTCTATTACACTATTACTCTATTACACTCTTACTCCATTACACTATTATTATATTACACTATTACCCAGTTACACTATTACTCTATTACACTATTACTCTATTACACTATTATTCTATTACACTATTACTCAGTTACACTATTACTTTATTACACTATTACTATATTACACTATTACTCTATTACACTATTACACTCTTACTCCATTACACTATTATTATATTACATATTTACCCAGTTACACTATTACTCTATTACACTATTACTCTATTACACTATTACCCAGTTACACTATTACTCTATTACACTATTAATCTATTACACTATTACTCAGTTACACTATTACTCTATTACACTATTACTCTATTACACTATTACCCAGTTACACTATTACTCTATTACACTATTATTCTATTACACTATTACCCAGTTACACTATTACTCAGTTACACTATTACTCAGTTACACTATTACTCTATTACACTATTACTCAGTTACACTATTACTCTATTACACTATTACTCTATTACACTATTACTCCCCGCCACAGTTTCAGTAAAAAGCTGAGGGGTGGGGCTAGAGAAATGCAACCTTTTCCATGTTTGACTATTTATATTTGGATTCAATTTATTAAGGCTCCTCCACTGATACAGTGGTTATTTACATTGACTCTGTTTACAAACATTGGAGTAAAACAAGTTTATATTTGGGACAGTTGAACTAAGCTCATAAGGCATTTCAACGTTATATTCTTTATTCATTAAGAATCAACGGGTACATAATCATTATTTATAAGCCCAAAAATGTATGTAGCAATTAAGGATTACCCCTTTAACAGGAAGTGACCTTCATACAGCAGAACAATGTCTCCATTTGAAGGCGATCTAATTGATTCTGTCCACTGTTCTGCGAATGTCCAGCAAAAATCGCTCCCTTGTCCCGCATTTTGGATGTGGTAACCCTAATTCCACATGTGGTAACATTGCTACTGCAACATCTTTTCAACGGCGACGAGAGTACCATTATTTCAACCGCATGTGTGAACTTGCAATTCCGCACGTGAAAGTGAGACTTTTCCACATGTAAAACTGCACATCCGATTTTCACAACGTGAACGTTTTTATCATGTGAAACCCCAAATTTAACACGTGAAACTGCAGTTCACAAGAGCTGAAAAGCTTGTGGGCAACATGTGAACTCAAAATGTAATGTGAAAATATGGTTTCACGTGTGAAATTCAAGTTCAACATGTGAAAACCGCTATTTCACATGTGCTACCAGCACATTTCACAGGCCTCCATGGTCAACCACGAGGCAGACGAGGGAAACAGTGTATGCGCTAAAGGTTGATCAACAAACAACATGACTAATAGGATCCAGCTCTGGGACCTGGAATGCCATCCACCCCTCAGCTCTCTCTTCTTCTTCTACCACTTTCTCTACTTTACTAGGAATTTCCTTACTATTCTATATTTTCCTTTCTTTTCCTTTCCTTCTCTTGTTTTGTTCCTTCCTCGCTCTCGTCCTAAAGTCCTCTGTCCGCCACTACTCGTTTACCTCGCTCGTCTTCCTCCTTCTCTCTCCCCCACTTCCCTTCTTTCACCCCTCCACATCCTCTCCCCCTCCTCGTCTCTAAATCACTCCATGTTTATTTGGTGACTTAGTGATGCCGTGAGTCTCTCATGGCTTCCACCCATTCATCTGCCTGGTTCGTGTTGGGCTAACACAGGTCTCTTCAGCCCCACACCCTATAACACAGGGCCTGACTCTGCTATACATACTCTACACGTCCACATTTTATTTGAGGAATAGAAGTAGCATCTTTAAACCTGCATAAACTTCCCGAAACATGGATATGTTTATTTGAGAGAGGTGAAGGACTAATGGGCCAGTCATGCCTGTCCCTTTACTTGAAGCCCTATCTAGGACCACCCTGACAGATGTCCTTTCTCTTTTAGAGTTCATAGCCTTTTTTTTATCCCATCCTCTCTCACCAGACTCACACCCAACCCAACACTTGTCCGGCCATTCTCCTCTGACCGTTCACTAAATCACTCACCACGACATATACAGACTCCCTCTCGTTCTCACGCGACCTGAACATGGTGCGCCACCCAAGGCCCTAAACATACACTCACATCTGATCCCTTCCTCTCATTCAGGAAACTCTATTTCCTATCTTGTTCTGTGGTAGCAGAACTGTGGTAGAACTGTGGTTCTGTGGTAGCAATGCTAGAGAAGTGACAGTGGTGATCAGCGTTAATGACACTGATAGGAACAGGAGTAGCTCCATAGAAAAATAATATCTAGAACAGCCTTAGAACCTCTAACCATGTCAATGCCCATTCTAGTGGTTCTATAGTAATTATATTTCAATGGTGCTCACTGACCCTTTCCCTCAGTGATGTGGACAGAGAAACAACCATGACATCGTACAGATGACGCTCACTCCATTGAGATCACTTTGGCTATTTGACTTAAGAGGCTAAAGGGGTGTAGTAATAGACTCCTAAAATGTGTCCAGTAGTTTATGACTCAGCTATAATAACAGCCATTACATCTAACCACTGCCAGGGGTTTTAATGCACCTCTGGATCTTTCAAAGAACAAATTGACTGGAAAAAAGAGAAAGGGTATCTAAAGGTTTCTGACATGTCCTGAAATGACACAGAACTGAATGGACCACACACGCACACACACGCACACACGCACACACGCACACACACACACATTCCGTTATATCGGTGAACGTACACTCACTGGAGAACAAACGGGATGAGGTCCGTTCGACACTAACCTATCAACCCATGAACGGCAGCGTGGGGTACGCTCAAGGGGGAGGTGTGCATGGCTTACATCAACACCATCATCCAATACAGCCTGGATCCAATCCAATTCGCATACAGCCCCAACAGATTCACAGATGACGCCTCGTGCCCATCAGGAGGCTGAAAAGATTTCGCACGGGCCCTCGGATTCTCAAAAAGTTCTACAGCTGCGCCCTTGAGATTATCTCGACTGGCTCATCACCGCAAGGCGTATGGACCAGCACATCATTGGTGCCGAGCTCCCTGCCATCAAGGATCTCTATTCTAGGCGGTGTCAGAGGAAGGCCCTAAAAATGTTCAAAGACTCCAGCCACCCAAGTCATAGACTGTTCTCTCTGCTACCGCACGACAAGCGGTACCGATGCACCAAGTCTGGAACCAACAGGACCCTGAACAGTTTCTAACCCCAAGCCATAAGACTGCAAAATAGTTACTTAAATGGCTAACCAATTAGCCACTCTCTGCATTGACCCTTTTTGCACAAAGTTTTTTGACTCATCCCATACGCTGCTGCTACAGTTTATCATCTGTCACCTTATTCCTAGTTTTGTTAGGTTACAGCCTTATTCCTAGTTTTGTTAGGTTACAGCCTTATTCCTAGTTTTGTTAGGTTACAGCCTTATTCCTAGTTTTGTTAGGTTACAGCCTTATTCCTAGTTTTGTTAGGTTACAGCCTTATTCCTAGTTTTGTTAGGTTACAGCCTTATTCCTAGTTTTGTTAGGTTACAGCCTTATTCCTAGTTTTGTTAGGTTACAGCCTTATTCCTAGTTTTGTTAGGTTACAGCCTTATTCCTAGTTTTGTTAGGTTACAGCCTTATTCCTAGTTTTGTTAGGTTACAGCCTTGTTTTGTTAGGTTACAGCCTTATTCCTAGTTTTGTTAGGTTACAGCTTGTTCCTAGTTTTGTTAGGTTACAGCCTTATTCCTAGTTTTGTTAGGTTACAGCCTTATTCCTAGTTTTGTTAGGTTACAGCCTTATTCCTAGTTTTGTTAGGTTACAGCCTTATTCCTAGTTTTGTTAGGTTACAGCCTTATTCCTAGTTTTGTTAGGTTACAGCCTTATTCCTAGTTTTGTTAGGTTACAGCCTTATTCCTAGTTTTGTTAGGTTACAGCCTTATTCTAAAATGTATTCAATTCAGTTCCCCCCCTTCATCAATCTACACACAGTACCCCATAATGACAACGCAAATACAGGTTTTTAGAAATGTTTGCTAATTTATAAAAATACAAAATAAAAGTACTTTGTTGAAGAACCTTTGGCAGTGATTACAGCCTCGAGTCTTCTTGGGTATGACGCTACAAGCTCGGCACACCTGTATTTGGGGAGTTTCTCCCATTCTTCTCAGCAGATCCTCTCAAGCTCTGTCAGGTTGGATGGGGAGCGTCGCTGCACAGCTATTTTCAGGTCTCTCCAGAGATGTTCGATTGGGTTCAGGTCCGGGCTCTGGCTGGGCCACTCAAGGACATTCAGAGACTTGTCCCAAAGCCACTCCTGCATTGTTTTGGCTGTGTGCTTAGGGTCGTTGTCCTGTTGAAAGGTGAACCTTCTCCCCAGTCCGAGGACCTGAGCGCTCTGGAGCAGGTTTTCATCAAGGTACTTTGCTACGTTCATCTTTGACTTGATCCTGACTGTTCTTGGGGACCTTCAATGCTGCAGAAATTGGTTGGTACCCTTCCCCAGATCTGTGCCTTGTCACAATCCTAAATCTGTTGTTTACGAAGCTTGTGACAAATAAAATGTCATTTGATTTGACACACACACTTTAAGCCTCTGGGTACTGTTGTGGGGGATCGTAAGGTACGTTTCTGGGTTCTGGGTTCTTAAGCCTCTGGGTTCTAGTCTACTCTAAGGTACTCTGAGGAAACTAAAACACACAACACCACATTAAATGAGTTCCATGTTGTTGATTGAACTTCTCCACTCTGGAATATCTTGTGGCGGTGACTTAGTTAGAGACTGCTTCCAGGAAACACTGCAGAATCAAGCCAAACCCCAATTACTGTGTCCCTCCCCGTCCCTGTCACTGTCCCAACCCCCCCGCCCCATTCTCCCTCTCCCTAAACGTACGGGAACCTTCACCTTACCTCATTCTCCTTTTCACCCCTCTTTCTCCCTCTCTGTCATGTCTCATGCTTGTTTCTCTTCCCCTTCTCTTTCTCTCCTCATCCTCTATTCCTCTCCTCCACTCATCCCCTCATCCTGTGTCTCTGAGGCTAGCTGACAGTAAGGGACAGTGTGTACCCTATCCATGTGAAAGAGAGAGAGAGAGAGAGAGAGAGAGAGAGTGTGTGTGTGTGTGTGTGTGTGTGTGTGTGTGTGTGTGTGTGTGTGTGTGTGTGTGTGTGTGTGTGTGTGTGTGTGTGTGTGTGTGTGTGTGTGTGTGTGTATGTCAGTACTAGATGTAAGACTGATATGAAACTGCTTGGACTCAGAAATTCTGTCTTGTTATGACCCAAAAGGGAAATGCCTTTCCTTCTGAGAGAATGGAGAATATGTCCTAATTCACTCCACATAGAGGCCTGTGCTGTGCCGCTGCTCTGCTCTGTGTGGAACTCTAGTGGACATCTTCCTGGCATTAGAATATCTTTACAGCCGGATTCTACTGGGCATTATGCCAGTCTGGCTGGTACTATAACATCTTTACTGTGGGCTTTGGTTCTACTCGCCTCGCTCCTTTTCTATGTGTTCTGACAAGGAGCAAATCACAATCCCTGAAATGATTTATCCTGTGCTGGTACAAAAAAAAAGGAAAAGGATAGAGGGCAAGAAGAAAAGTGTCTACCCGAAGCCAACATTTTTATGGGCATGTCTTTTAGCTGGCATGATCCCTACCTCTCTCATATCTTTTGTCTGGTCATGTTTGAATGAACGATTGTAAAGGCTGGCGCAGCTTTGAAGTTCCCTCATCCCACAACTAAATACATCTGATCCGCACAGCTTCTTCATCTTTAAAACATGTGTAAAAGCAGCCATGTGTTGTCCTCCTTGGACAGAAAACAAGGTTGTTTACTTTCTATTCCTGTGGCACTGGTAAATAGACTGGTGGGGAAAATGACGAGTGACGCTGACAGTCAAGTCAAACAGGGGATGAGAAATAGAGGGGAATGGAGAGAGAGAAAGAGAGGTGAAGGGATACCACAGAAAGTGACGGTAACAATGAGGTAATGGGAAGGGAAGACAGAAGACAGAGAGAGAGGTTGAGGGCGAAATCTGATCAGTGGCCCAGAGCAAAATCCAGACACACATCTGACATCCATTTGTTGGCTGTCCATATTTGTATTATATCGGAGAAAGTGTTGAGTGAATGTAACAATGCAGTTAACAGTGAGGTAAACAGGGGGTGTAATGGGGCAGCCAGAGCGTGACCCCCAACCAAGGTCCATATCCACAAAGAATCTCAGAGTAGAAGTGCTGATCTAGGATCTGTCCATGTAATATTTCACTGATCCTGGATCAGCACTCCTAGTCTGCGAGTCTTTGAGGATATGGGTCTCTTTGTTTGGAGCGACTCTGCAACTGCCTGTCTGTATCATCCAGCTAGAACACAACTGTGTTCAACCAGAAAATAGATCTCAGATGGGAGTCCGGTTAGATTACACTGCACGGCCACTGACCAGAGAGAGATAATGATTGAAGGAGAGACAGAGAGAGAGAGAGAGTGAGAGAGAAAGAGTGGGAGGGAGGGGGAGGGTGAGAGAGAAAGAAAGAGTTAAATGGAGAGAGGCAGAGGGGGAGAGAGAAAGAGAAAGAGAGAGAGAGAACGAGAGAGATAAAACAGAGAAAGAGAGAGAGGGGGTGATAGAGAAAGAGAAAGAAAGAGAGACAGAAAGAGAGAGAAGGTAAGTAGGAGATACGTTAGGTTTCCATGTAATTGGTGACAGATTTTAATGCAAACATTATAAAATCCATTTTCTCACTAGAGATGATGTGCTTCCGTCAAACGGACTTGTTGCAGATAAAAGGCTACGTGTGATGTACCGAATAAAAAATACAAAAATAAATGGGTTTCCATCACATTTTCATCTCTACCAATGGTTTTATCACAAAAACTGTTGTGTGTCAAGCTTGCATGTCGAACGAACAAATTGTATGTCAACATTTCGGAAATTGTACCGATGTTTTCCTGGTCAAACACAGGAATTTTGGAAAACAGAGAGAGTGGTGATACTCAGGCAATCGATCATGTAGACAGATCTTGGAATTACTTGGCTCAGTCTGCCCACTTTCGAACACATGGACTGTGTTAACCTCAATTTAGCCTTTTAGATCAAATGAATAAGATTATATTGACAGATTGTGACCTGATCCTAGATCAACACTTCAACTCGGAGACGCTTTTTTGTCCGTGAACGTCCTCATCCTAACCTGTGCCATTGTGCCCCAAAACGGATCAGAGTGGATCTGACTGTCACCTGATTGTCCTCACCTGCCCTCAGTCTAAAGCTCTGAGGGTGTTTGTGAGTGTGTGTGTGTGTGTGTGTGTGTGTGCGTGTGCGTGTGTGTGCGTGTGCGATTTGCGTGGCATATTTGACAGAATGGAAGTGATGTCACAATCATTTCTTTTGGTGTTGTTGGTGGAACTGGAAGCACTCTATTTTTCTGTTCAAGTTTGCCAAAGTGTTTACTGTAAACTAGTGCAAAACGTGCACCACTGCAAATCCTTGGTTGATCTTGCTGCCTGTCATATACTAGAAGCTCTAAAACACCCAGAATAGACACATCATACTGCATGTTGAAACATGGACAGCCAAACAAAGATGAGGAGATAGTTGGACCAAAGTGAACATGGCAAGACAACAAACCCCTGAATAGCTGAGGTTGGGAGAAACAAAACCCACTGGAAGAAAGACGAACAGATGTATTAGAACTCTGCTGGTTGCAGAAATGAAAAACGGGGACTCTTTGTTTAGCGAAGAATACTATAATACCATAATGAGACTCTCGCTGGATTCCAAGAATCCTAGTTGTGAATGTCCTCCTTTGATCTGGTGTTTTATAAGGTCAAGTTTCCCCTGTAGAGCAGCAGTTTGGATGGCTGTGGTGACATTTAGTAGCTTAGTAGTTTACGGCCCAGCTAATGGGGACTCCGAACACAACACTGACAAGTGGATTCAATGGAGGAACAACGTGGAAGATCAATGAATCCACTCAATAGAAGAACAACAGTGAAGACTTATGAGGGGCTTAAATATGATAGGGTGTTGTGTAAAAGGGATACAGGGAACAGATTCTAACCTCCATCCATCCTTCTCTTCATGACAAAGCACAGCAATGCCTTTCTGGTGTTTTCTCTCTCTCTCTCTCTCTCTCTCTCTCTCTCTCTCTCATATGACAAAGACCAGATGTGATGTTGACAGGAGGGCTGCTGTCCGGCTAAGTGATTAGTGGCCAGGATTAAAGCCTTATTGGAGGAAACACGGGATGGAGGGAGAGAGGGAGGGAGGAGGAGGATGAGAGAGGAGAGCACTGATCTCAGCCTCTGCTCCAGAAAACACTAGGGCAAAACAAGTCATACGCAATTGTCACATTTGGAGTCTATAGTAGGAGTAACAACAAGAGTGAGGTCTAGGGATATGCATATGCACACGCACACACACACACACACACACACACACACACACACACACACACACACACACACACACACACACACACACACACACACACACACACACACACACACACACACACACACACACACACACACACACTTACTGATATGATGAATCAGTCAGTAGAATCAAACAGCGTATCACAACACTTTCACAGAGCTCATTATTGGCATTATTGACCAATCAGCATCACTCCAGCACAACAAAAGGACCATAAATAGCCAGTTTTCTCCAAATGTGTCTGTCCTTCATTCTGTCTTTCCCTTTGAACAGCCTGCCTGCATGACTGTCAGTGACTGCGATTGATTGGGATGGCAGGTCGTCTTGGAGTTAGAGCATTGGGCCAGTAACCAAAAGGTTGCTGGTTTGAAAACATGAGCTGACAAGGTGAAAAATCTGTTGATGACAAGGCTTGAGCAAGGCTCTTAAAAAATGTCACTGCACATATCCGGTGTGTGTGACAATAAAACATTTGTCTTTTTATTCTCGCTGTCCATCCATTTGGCACGCCCTGGACCGACATAATAACTTAGTCAAGGAGAAACAAGTGAAGAGTGAACTGATAAGAGAAGAAGAGACAAATTGAACAAGGGATGATGAGAGAAGTGTGGGCCAGTGAAAAATAAAAATAGACAGAATAAATGAGAACATTATGAGGGGATGGGTTGGGAGGATGGGAGGTATTTCCGGAGGGGCATGTCCAAGGTCAAAGGTGAGGGAATGTCCGGTCAGGGTAAAATGTACTCTCTCTCACACACACACACACACACACACACACACACACACACACACACACACACACACACACACGGACAGAACAAACACTGACCTTTGTGGTCAAACAGGACTTCCTGATAAAGACACAGGAGATATGGACAGGCAGAGGTTAACATACTCAGTGTCAAAGATCAGGGGTCAAATGACCTCACCTGCCATCTGTTCAGTTCCAGTGAGTGGAAGAAAAACTGGTCCTACGCCCACAGGACCAGCAGACACAAAGGAGGGCAAAGGTGATGGGAAGAGGTGCACAGGGCCTGTCGTGTGTGTTTGTAGAGTTGTTTGTGTGCAAGAGTTTGTGTGTTTTCATGCGTATGTGCGAGCATGTAAGAATACGTGCAAGAAATAAGGTGTGTGTTTCTGTGTGTCTGAGAGTGAGTGGATTTCTATATTTCCTTGTGGCTTAGTGTGCGTGAGTAGGAAAACCAACCCTCATCACCATAGCGTGACCATCGTCAGTACACCTACAGTATGTATGCACGACTACACATGCCTGTACAGCAAAGACACACAGATTCCCTGAGCTAGTTCTGAGTAGGTAGGCGCTGTTCCAGCAGATGCTCGGAGAGCGTCCAAGTTGTTAAACAGACAGACAAGCCACTCTGCTGCACCACAGAGCCCATACAGCATTCACACACACACACACACACACACGCACACACACACACACACACACACACACACACACATACTCACACAGGGAAACCTGGTGCTCAATTCCCCCCACTCGACCTCCACCAGTTCTAGGTGAGTGGTTCTCGTGCTGGGACCTCCCTGTCCTCGTACGTGCAGAGCTCCAGAGAAGGGCTCATCCGTACTGGACCAGCCCACAGAGAGAGCTCCCCATCCAGCCTCAGACACGTAGCTCATCCCTGGACTCTCAGTGAGCCGTGAAAGGACCTGCAGATGTCATGTACTGTATGTGCATGTATACCACCATGCCATATTCAGGGCACATGACTGAACACCTAACACCAAGCTTCCGTGTGAGAGACATGATCACACACTCCTCCACTCCACCTCTCCTTTGTCATTCCCTCATACCCCATCCCAGCTGGCCATGTTAAGGTATGTGGGAATGAAAGCTAACTATTACAACATTGCAGTCTACTTGCTCAATTCAATTATTTTACACAGCATCTCAAGAGATATGATGTGTATTTGACTGGCGTCACTGAATGGGAAAGGTCAATACTAGCAATACTCTGTCTACTTCAAACAACATGGTGTCAGTGTTCTTTACAGGCAAGCATCAGTCATGCGCAGACCTGTGACCTGTGAGAATCTCTCTGGTCTATGGCTCACACCTCAATCAGCATTAACAACATACAACACCCAAACACAGGCTCGACCTAAACGGACAGCTGGACATCTCAACGAAATTTTGAGTAGAACACAGTAACTCTTTACTAACATAGCAGAGAGATTATGGTCTGTTATTACATTGTCCTGTGCAACACAATGTCAGTCTTAATTTACTATTCTATTCTAAATTAAACAGCTTCAACAATCAGAGACCGCAGCACATATGTGGTTTCTACTACAACAACAGAAAGACATAAATTAATAATTTTCTCTGGAATGTTTCTGTTGGGTTGC
Source organism: Oncorhynchus tshawytscha (assembly GCF_018296145.1). NCBI lineage: Eukaryota > Metazoa > Chordata > Actinopteri > Salmoniformes > Salmonidae > Oncorhynchus > Oncorhynchus tshawytscha. The sequence continues at coordinate 4,856,321 of NC_056449.1, forward strand.
CAACAACATGGGGAGAAAGAGAGAGGGAGAGAGCAAGACAGAGAGAGAGAAAGAGAGAGAGACAAAGAGAGAGAGAGAGAGAGAGAGAGAGAGAAAGACAGAGAGAGAAAGCAAGAGAGAGAGCAAGAGAAAGAGAGAGAGATAGAGAGAGAGCAAGACAGAGAGAGAGAGCAAGAGAGAGAGAAAGAGAGAGAGAGAGAGAGAGAGAGAGAGCAAGACAGAGAGAGAGAGCAAGAGAGAGAGAAAGAGAGAGAGAGAGAGAGAGAGAGAGAGAGAGAGAGAGCAAGACAGAGAGAGAGAAAGAGAGAGAGAGAGAAAGAGAGAGAGAGAGAGAGAGAGAGAGAGAGAGAGAAAGAAAGACAGAGAGAGAAAGCAAGAGAGAGAGCAAGAGAAAGAGAGAGAGATAGAGAGAGAGCAAGACAGAGAGAGAGAGCAAGAGAGAGAGAAAGAGAGAGAGAGAGAGAGAGAGAGCAAGACAGAGAGAGAGAGCAAGAGAGAGAGAAAGAGAGAGAGCAAGAGAAAGAGAGAGAGAGAGAGCTAGAGAGAGACAGAGAAAGAGAGAGAGAGATAGAGAGAGACAGAGAAAGAGAGAGAGAGAGAGCAAGAGAGAGAGAGAGAGAGAGAGAGAGAGAGAGCTAGAGAGAGACAGAGAAAGAGAGAGAGAGAGAGAGAGAGAGAGCTAGAGAGAGACAGAGAAAGAGAGAGAGAGAGAGAGAGAGAGAGAGAGAGAGCTAGAGAGAGACAGAGAAAGAGAGAGAGAGCAAGAGAGAGAGAGAGAGAGAGAGAGAGAGAGAGAGAGAGAGAGAGAGAGAGAGCAAAATAAAGAGATACTTTTTTGTGATGGGGGGTTATGTAGTAGAAATGAAACAGTTACAGAGCGTCCTGGGGACACAATCGATCCCTGAGGATCTTCAGGAGAGTTAAAAAATGTCAGAGAAACATGTCTAGAGACTTTTGCGGTAGGCACAGTGTGTCAGGGCAGAATAAACCTCGCACCATAAGATAATCATTAGTTATTAAGCTGTAACATCCAGGACTGGATGTCCTCAGTGAATCTGGCTTGAGAAACACAGAGGGGACATGGTGGAGCTAGCCCACTACAGCAGTTACTAAATTCAGCCAAAACAAGAAAGAATACTCTTTTACTTAATGGAAAACAGCATGTCATTGTTTACGGTTGATCCTCTCTCTTTCCTCATCATAAGCTAGCCATTAGCTGCTCCTCATTTCTGCCTAATGATGACTGCTGACCCAGAGAGAGGAAAACCCAAACACGTATTTAGGGGGCGATTTACATCTCCTGAACAGACCGTATCCCTACACACAGCCAGGACATCTCGGCTGATGCTTGCTGGTTGTTGAATCAGATTTTATTCAGGGAATTTGCACAAATGGAGATGGCCATTGATTAACAAAAAATGCTGTTAGTTCAGATTTAAACTTAAACCAGGAAAAACAAAAGAGGGAACAAGAAAACATTTGTCTGTCTCTCTCTCTCTCTCTCTCTCTCTCTCTCTCTCTCTCTCTCTCTCTCTTCTCTCTCTCTCTCTCTCTCTCTCTCTCTCTCTCTCTCTCTCTCTCTCTCTCTCTCTCTCTCTCTCTCGCTCTCTCTCTCAATTCAATTCAATTCAATGGCTTTATTGGCATGGGACATCACACATACAGAAGTTTCAAAACAATAAAGACATTACAAATGTCATATTATATATTATATATATATATACAGTGTTTTAACAATGTACAAATGGTAAAGGACACAAGATAAAATAAATAAGCATAGATATGGGTTGTATTTACAATGGTGCGTGTTCTTCACTGGTTGCCCTTTTCTCGTGGCAGCAGGTCACAAATCTTGCTGCTTTGATGGCACACTGTGGAATTTCACCCAGTAGATATGGGAGTTTTTCAAAATTGGATTTGTTTTCGAATTCTTTGTGGATCTGTGTAATCTGAGGGAAATATATCTCTCTAATATGGTCATACATTGGGCAGGAGGTTAGGAAGTGCAGCTCAGTTTCCACCTCATTTTGTGGGCAGTGAGCACATAGCCTGTCTTCTCTTGAGAGCCATGTCTGCCTACGGCGGCCTTTCTCAATAGCAAGGCTATGCTCGCTGAGTCTGTACATAGTCAAAGCTTTCCTTAATTTTGGGTCAGTCACAGTGGTCAGGTATTCTGCCGCTGTGTACTCTCTGTGTAGGGCCAAATAGCATTCTAGTTTGCTCTGTTTTTTTGTTAATTCTTTCCAATGTGTCAAGTAATTATCTTTTTGTTTTCTCATGATTTGGTTGGGTCTAATTGTGCTGCTGTCCTGGGACTCTGTAGGGTGTGTTTGTGAACAGAGCCCCAGGACCAGCTTGCTTAGGGACTCTTCTCCAGGTTCATCTCTCTGTAGGTGATGGCTTTGTTGTGGAAGGTTTGGGAATCGCTTCCTTTTAGGTGGTTATAGAATTTAACAGCTCTTTTCTGGATTTTGATAATTAGTGGGTATCGGCCTAATTCTGCTCTGCATGCATTATTTGGTGTTCTACGTTGTACACGGAGGATATTTTTGCAGAATTCTGCGTGCAGAGTCTCAATTTGGTGTTTGTCCCATTTTGTGAAGTCTTGGTTGGTGAGCGGACCCCAGACCTCACAACCATAAAGGGCAATGGGCTCTATGACTGATTCAAGTATTTTTAGCCAGATCCTAATTGGTATGTTGAAATTTATGTTCCTTTTGATGGCATAGAATGCCCTTCTTGCCTTGTCTCTCAGATCGTTCACAGCTTTGTGGAAGTTACCTGTGGCGCTGATGTTTAGGCCAAGGTATGTATAGTTTTTGTGTGCTCTAGGGCAACAGTGTCTAGATGGAATTTGTATTTGTGGTCCTGGTGACTGGACCTTTTTGGAACACCATTATTTTGGTCTTACTGAGATTTACTGTCAGGGCCCAGGTCTGACAGAATCTGTGCATAAGATCTAGGTGCTGCTGTAGGCCCTCCTTGGTTGGTGACAGAAGTACCAGATCATCAGCAAACAGCAGACATTTGACTTCGGATTCTAGTAGGGTGAGGCCGGGTGCTGCAGATTTTTCTAGTGCCCGCGCCAGTTCGTTGATATATATGTTGAAGAGGGTGGGGCTTAAGCTGCATCCCTGTCTAACCCCACAAACCTGTGTGAAGAAATTTGTGTGTTTTTTGCCAATTTTAACCGCACACTTGTTGTTTGTGTACATGGATTTTATGATGTCGTATGTTTTACCCCCAACACCACTTTCCATCAGTTTGTATAGCAGACCCTCATGCCAAATTGAGTCGAAGGCTTTTTTGAAATCAACAAAGCATGAGAAGACTTTGCCTTTGTTTTGGTTTGTTTGGTTGTCAATTAGGGTGTGCAGGGTGAATACATGGTCTGTTGTATGGTAATTTGGTAAAAAGCCAATTTGACATTTGCTCAGTACATTGTTTTCATTGAGGAAGTGTACGAGTCTGCTGTTAATGATAATGCAGAGGATTTTCCCAAGGTTACTGTTGACGCATATTCCACGGTAGTTATTGGGGTCAAATTTGTCTCCATTTTTGTGGATTGGGGTGATCAGTCCTTGGTTCCAAATATTGGGGAAGATGCCAGAGCTAAGGATGATGTTAAAGAGTTTTAGTATAGCCAATTGGAATTTGTTGTCTGTATATTTGATCATTTCATTGAGGATACCATCAACACCACAGGCCTTTTTGGGTTGGAGGGTTTTTATTTTGTCCTGTAACTCATTCAATGTAATTGGAGAATCCAGTGGGTTCTGGTAGTCTTTAATAGTTGATTCTAAGATCTGTATTTGATCATGTATATGTTTTTGCTCTTTATTCTTTGTTATAGAGCCAAAAAGATGGGGAAGTGGTTTACCCATACATCTCCATTTTGGATAGATAATTCTTCATGTTGTTGTTTGTTTAGTGTTTTCCAATTTTCCCAGAAGTGGTTGGAGTCTATCGATTCTTCAATTACATTGAGCTGATTTCTGACATGCTGTTCCTTCTTTTTCCGTAGTGTATTTCTGTATTGTTTTAGTGATTCACCATAGTGAAGGCGTAGACTCAGGTTTTCCGGGTCTCTATGTTTTTGGTTGGACAGGTTTCTCAATTTCTTTCTTAGATTTTTGCATTCTTCATCAAACCATTTGTCATTGTTGTTAATTTTCTTCGGTTTTCTATTTGAGATTTTTATATTTGATAGGGAGGCTGAGAGGTCAAATATACTGTTAAGATTTTCTACTGCTAAGTTTACACCTTCAATATTATAGTGGAACGTTTTACCCAGGAAATTGTCTAAAGGGGATTGAATTTGTTGTTGCCTAATTGTTTTTTGGTAGGTTTCCAAACTGCATTCCTTCCATCTATAGCATTTCTTAATGTTACTCAGTTCCTTTGGCTTTGATGCCTCATGATTGAGTATTACTCTGTTTAAGTAGACTGTGATTTTGCTGTGGTCTGATAGGGGTGTCAGTGGGCTGACTGTAAACACTCTGAGAGACTCTGGGTTGAGGTCAGTGATAAAGTAGTCTACAGTACTACTGCCAAGAGATGAGCTATAGGTGTACCTACCATAGGAGTCCCCTCGAAGCCTACCATTGACTATGTACATACCCAGCGTGCGACAGAGCTGCAGTTGAGGCCCTCTTTGCGGGGGTGGGGTGCATGGGGTGGGCAGGAGTGGCATAGGTCTGATCTGAGGGGGCCTAAATGGGGTGTGAGCATGGTTGACGTGGGGGTGTTGATTGGTTGGGGTGGGGGTGTGGATGTGTCTGGGTGTGTGGTGGTCTGGATGTAATTCCTCTTGGCGTGGGTCCTCTATGTGTAGGTCCAGGGGGTCCTGCAGGTCTGGGAGGGTGTCTCGCTGGTCTGGGTGGGGTGTCTATTGACCTGTTGCTCCTGTGTGAAGTGTTGGGGATACGTTTGAGAGCGATGTCCTTTAGAGTTCGGGCAAAGGTGGGCACTGCTGCCTTGTAGAGGTGGACCTGGTCATAGAGGCTGTTCAAGTCCAGGGTGGAGTGGTGGGCCAGGAAAACGTTTGGTTTTGAGGCACAGTCACGGGAAATACTTGCGTTTACCTGCTGTATTGTGGCAGGGTGGAAGTCTTTTCGTGGTAGCAGGGTGGAGATAATCACTTGTGCGTTGGGGAAAGTAGAAGAAGCTCTCTCTCTCGCTCTCTCTTACTATTACATTTTGTATTACCATTATGAGGTAGTCCCTGGACCTTGCAGCCAATCACAGTCAGTGTAGAGTAGAGTGGAGGGGACAGGCCATTATGTAAGAGTAAATATATCAAAGCAACCCACCCAACAAATAAGTCCCCTGGAAAGGCGATCCGATTCCCTCTTTATGGTCCCTCATCATTTACTATGGAAACGCGTGACAGCTAATTACGATTCTCCCCCAGAGGTACGCGGCTGTGCAAACACCAGGGGGGATTACTTTGACTGTGACACAAGTTCATCCGGGCCTGGTGCGGGTTAACTACCTATAGGGTTCTGAACCAGAGACTAAACCAGCCCCCCCCCCCTCAAGTTACAGCTAAATCATTCTGTAACTGTGTGAGTGACAGACATTCCTTCGTACTGTATCGACAGGTTCTGAACATTGTGCCTTTCTGAACAATAAAATAATAATTTGTAAGGCGCTTTTCACTATACAGAATAATGCAAATAATAAAAACCAAATAGATGTTGTTGTTTTTTTACACAACTAGCAGGGCAACAGACACAAAGAACACAGCTGGCTCTACAAGGGACAAGGACACCAAAAAGCTCTCCTAAAGAGAAAGGTCTTTTCGGCCCGTTTTAAAAACATGCTCCAGTAAATCTATTTCCGAGAGAGACGTCAACCCCAACCACCTCCAACACACCCTCACGGTGTAGTGTTACCCAGGCATGACAGCCCCCTCAGCCACACACACACACACACACCTCAGATCAGCTATCCTCCTTTCTCCATGGTAGGTAGATCAGGCTGAGCAAACCTGAGGCTCAGACATTTGTACAAATGTGGCGTTTGGACAATTTGTACTTCTACTTGCAGCTGTTTTAGTTCATTTTCTGAGTTGTGTACGTGTTCAAGGACCCTGCTGAGTTGTCTGAAAAGAGAAAAACACATGTCTGAGTAGTGTTTACCTGGCTAAGTTTCTCTGGCACACCCAGGGCGGAGGAAGAGAGAGTTGGCTCTGAGTAGACGAGAGAGTGGTCTCCGGACAGAGCAAAACACACCTCATCAGCTGCAGTTTTTCCTAGTCAGCTCACTTCAGGAAAGAAAACTCCTGGACCTTATAATGAATGTTATAGCCGATAACTAGAGCCTGGAGTTTTTCCTGCCCAGGAAAGAAAACATTACTTGTAAAATACAGAGGGTTTCACACGGCGATCTGTTCTATTGGATTTGACCCCAAGACTGGAGTTTTTATTGTAGCACTTTCCTGCAGTCCAATGACCTAGTGACCTCGTGGGTGGAATGTTATTTACATTTTTCATAATTTCATAAAAAAGAACAACTCTTTTTAAAAAGCCAATACAAATGGTGTGTTTCTATGTGAAACAGTTTTGTTATATTTCAGTCTTCTGTGATGCATATAAAGTGTAATATTGGGATGCAAACTCAAAATGTCATACATTTCAACTCTGTCTGACATGTAACAGGTGTCTTCTTGTATGTGAGGTGTATAATTTTGTTTCAAAGTAGATTTGTTGAAGACTACCAAGAAACCGATTTAGCCCACTGCAGTAAAAAGTTAAGCCAAAAAGTGCATTTCTTTGCCATGTTGTCTTGCCGAATTACTTAAAGGCCTTGTTGCAAACATAAAGGATGATATGAAATAGTTTTTGAACAAGCTTACCTTTTTCACTTTGCCATATAAAGCCAGAAATGTGGAGTGAATGCAATGTTGTGAAAGAGGCAACATGTTATGGGTACGCTTGTCACCGGCAGGGACGGGGGAGTTTGTCAGGATCAAAATAAATATGAAAGGACCAAACGACGAGGTCAAAAGTTAAGAGGAAAACCTGCCTCGGTCATCTGAATATCTAACCCTTGGGATAGAGTTGAATCATTCAGCAGGAAATTAGAATGGCTTTCCAAGAGGCGTTGAGGGTCTACGAGGGGTCCAGTCTCAGTCCTGACTTTAACTCTGCCGACATGGTTTGAATATGGCATAACTTGAGCAATTTTGACAACAAAAACAATGTATATACACTATGTTTCCCAAAGAGTTGTGCGGAGTTGGTAGAATCTTATTAAAAATGATTTACAGCTGTAATTACTGCCAAAGGTACATCCACCAAGTGTTAACTCTGGTTTGAGAAGACATACGCAATCAAGACATCTTATTTTATTTTTGTATTAATTTAGAACATTTTCTATACTTTTTATTTCACTTTGAAAATGTGGAGCAGGTTGTGTAGATCTGTACCAAGAAAATTCTATTGAACCCTATTTAGATTTAATTTTAAGGCAGCAAAATGTGACAACTGTGGTGGGGTGTGTAGACTTTCAGTGTTGCATTGTTGGGAAACACTCCTACCATAACATTAGTGGATTTCACATGTTTGGTTTGGGGGTATCCCCCTCCTCATCACTAGATTTAGTGTTTTATTAATAGCTATTAGCCACGTTAATGATTTCAAAGCAGCCAGCTGTGAGTCATCCCCTTCCAACACAAACAAACCAGAAGGAGAAGTGAGAGGGGAGCCGAGCCAGCAATCAGTGACATCATCACTACCCATGGTCCCATCTGGCCTGGCGCTGTTTTAGTAGGGGCTGATTAATGTAGGCCTGGCAGAGAGGACGGAGGTGGTTTGGGTTCCATCTCGCTCTCTCTCGTTCTCTCTCTCTCGCTTGTTCTTTCTTTCTGTTATTCTTTCTCGTTTCTGTTGTTTTTTTCTCTTGTTCTTTCTTCCAATTTGGCTTTCTCAATTGCCTTATTGTTCTCTGTTCTGTTGCGCTCTCTGTTTCTCTGACTCTGTTTCAATATCCCTCTTTCTCGCTCTTTCTCTCGCTCTCTTTCTAAATCAGAGACGATAGACAGGATCGTTGCAGGTCACAGCAGTCACAGGTGGTCAGCACATTGATTGGAAAAAGTGAAAATGACATCTCACGATGACACAAAGCATATACGCACATACACCCACTCACGCATACACTCAATGATAAACACTTGAAACTTGATCTGTGCCAGTAAAGAACAGTGTGTGCAATAGCCACACATGCAACAGCTAAATCTAAAATATCAGACATTTTGTTCAAGGCTGAGTGTAATATGCAGTATTCTTTCAATAGGAAGGGACCCCTTTGGAACTAGGCGGCCAAATCTATCGGCGCCATCTTATAGGTGTTCTTATTGGGGCCCCAGATATGGCAAAAGGCAGAGCCTGGAGGCTATTGATTGCCACGGTTACCGCCGGTGTTAGACCAACGAGGTCCAGGGAGCCCTAATCTAAGATGAATGGGCCCTTCCCACTGTTCATTTATTTTATTTTTTATTTTTATTTCACCTTTATTTAAACAGGTAGGTCAGTTGAGAACAAGTTCTCATTTACAACTGCGACCTGGCCAAGATAAAGCAAAGCAGTGTGACAAAAACAACAACACAGAGTTACACATGGGATAGACAAACGTACAGTTAATAACACAATAGAAAAATCTGTATACAGTGTGAGCAAATGAAGTAAGGAGGTAAGGCAATAAATAGGCCAATAGTGGCAAAGTAATTACAATTGAGCAATTTACACTGGAGTGATATATGTGCAGATGAGGATGTGCAAGTAGAAATACTGGTGTGCAAAAGATTAGAAAAACAAAAAAGATATGGGGATGAGGTAGGTAGTTGGTTGGATGGGCTATTTACAGATGGGCTATGTACAGCTGCAGCGATCGGTAAGCTGCTCTGACAGCTGACGCTTAAAGTTAGTGAGGGAGATATAAGTCTCCAACTTCAGTGATTTTTGCAATTCGTTCCAGTCATTGGCAACTGGAAGGAAAGGCGGCCAAAGGGGGTGTTGGCTTTGGGGATGACCAGTGAAATATACCTGCTGGAGCACATGCTACGGGTGGGTGTTGCTATGGTGACCAGTGAGCTGAGATAAAGCGGACCTTTACCTATCAAAGACTTATAGATGACCTGGAGCCAATGGGTTTGGCGATGAATATGTAGTGAGGACCAGCCAATGAGAGCATACAGGTCGCAGTGGTGGGTAGTATATGGGGCTTTGGTGACAAAACGGATGGCACTGTGACTGGAGCCAATTTGCTGAGAAGAGTGCTGGAGGCTATTTTGTAAATGACATCGCTGAAGTCAAGGATCGGTAGGGTAGTCAGTTTTACGAGGGTACGTTTGGCAGCTTGAGTGAAGGAGGCGAAATAGGAAGCCGATTATAGATTTAACTTTGGATTGGAGATGCTTAATATGAGTCTGGAAGAGGAGTTTACAGTCTAGCCAGACACCTAGGTATTTATAGTTGTCCACATATTCTAAGTCAGAACTGTCCAGAGTAGTGATGCTAGTCGGGCGGGCGGGTGCGGGCAGCAATTGGTTGAAGATCATGCATTTCGTTTTGCTAGAGTTTAAGAGCAGTTGGAGGCCACGGAAGGAGTGTTGTATGGCGTTGAAGCTTGTTTGGAGATTTGTTAACACAGTGTCCAAAAAAGGGCCTGATGTATACAAAATGGTGTCGTCTGCGTAGAAGTGGATCAAAGAATCACACGCAGCAAGAGCGACATCATTGATATATACAGAGAAAAGAGTCAGCCCGAGAATTGAACCCTGTGGCACCCCCCTAGAGACTGCCAGAGGTCCGGACAACGGGCCCTCCGATTTGACACATTGAACTCTATCTGAGAAGTAGTTAGTGAACCAGGCGAGGCAGTCATTAGAGAAACCAAGGCTGTTGAGTCTGCCGATAAGAATACAGTGATTGACAGAGTCGAAAGCCTTGGCCAGGTCGATGAAGATGGCTACACAGTACAGTCTTTTATTGATGGCGGTTATGATATCGTTAAGGACCTTAAGCGTGGCTGAGGTGAACCCCGTGACCAGCTTGGAAACCAGATTGCATAGCGGAGAATGTACGGTGGGATAGAAATGGTCGGTGATCTCTTTGTTCACTTGGCTTTCAAAGACTTTATAAAGGTAGGGCAGGATAGATATAGGTCTGTCACAGTTTGGGAGGGGGATGACCGCGGAAGAGGGGGATGACCGCGGCAGCTTTCCAATCTTTAGGAATCTCAGACGACACGAAAGAGAGGTTGAACAGACTAGTAATAGGGGTTGCAACAATGGCGGCGGATAATTTTAGGAAGAGAGGGTCTTGTGCCAGTTGCTGCGGGGGGTGCAGAGCTGTTGGCCGGGTTTGGGGTAGCCAAGTGGATAGCATGGCCAGCTGTAGAGAGATACTTATTGAAATTCTCAATTATCGTAGATTTATCAGTGGTGACAGTGTTTCCTGTTCTCAGTGCAGCGGGCAGCTGGGAGGAGGACTTTACAGTGTGCATGGACTTTACAGTGTCCCAAAACTTTTTGGAAGTTGCAGGATAATTGCTGTTTGGGATACCTTTTAATGTACCTTCAGAGGTCATTCAATTCAATATTCATCAATAATAAAAAAGCACTTTCTGGCTAAAGAGACAAGACTAACCAGGGAAATACATGAACTAATTGTAAGGTAGATAGAAATAAAAACGATAACACAAAGATACAAAATAAGTTAGAGGAACAACAAAAAGAACTGGGGGGACTTATTCAAGAACGATCTAATGTAATCTATTGCAAAAAATAAAGCAAGCTGGATAGAATATGGAGAAAAATGCACCAAATTCTTCCTGAATCTTCCACACTGGAACGCTAACAAAAATAATTTGCAGAAACTCATTACTGAAGACAGAGTCATATATGAGTCTCTGACTTATATTTTAAAAGAGGAAGCTAATTATTTTAGGCAGATGTTCTATTTTCCGTCTCATCCTCACCCACTGAATGCCATACTATAAGGAATTATTTCCAAATAATAAAAAATGTATTTCACTATTATTAAAACAAGAACCAGATCGCAAATATAAAGATCCAGTATATCTCAAAAACTGGAGGCCTCTTACACTTCAATGTTGTGATGCAAAAATACTAGCGAAATGCATAGCACTCAGAATTAAAAAGGTTTTACCAGGTATTGTTCATCCTGATCATTTTTTTTTACATGGACGATACATTGGAGATAATATACATCTACTAGAAATAATAGAACATCATGAAACATCTAAGTATTTATAGCGGATTTTGAAAAGGCCTTTAATAAAGTAAGACTGGATTTTATTTATAAATGTCTGGATTTATTCAATTTAAGTGATTCTCTTATAAAATGTGTAAAAGTAATGTATAGCAACCCCAGGCGTAAAATAGTAAATAGCGGCTACTTCTCAGAGAGTTTTGAATTGTCAAGAGGAGTAAAACAAGGGTGTCTGCCGTCACCATAACTTTTCGTTAAGGCTATCGAAATGCTAGCTATTAAAATCAGATCAAATAACAACATTAGAGGATTAGAAATCCAAGGCTTAAAAAAGGTGTCCATGTACAGTATGCCGATGACTCAAGTTTTAAATTAAGTCCACATACTAGATCCCTGCAATTTCTCATTGAAGATCTAGATAACTTTTCTGGACTCTCTGGACTAAAACCTAAGTATGATAAGTGTACAATATTATGTATTGGATTTTTAAAACATACACATTTTTCATTACCATGCAGTTTACCAATAAGATGGGCTGGCGGTGAAGTAGACATACTTGGTATTCATATCACACAATATATAAATGAGCTCTCCACAATTAATTTCAATAGAAAACATGTAAAAATAGACAAGATCCTGCAACCATGGAGAGGTAAATACCTGTCTATTTATGGAAGATTTGCCCTGATGAACTCCTTAGTCATATCTCTGTTTATTCACTTACTTATGGCGCTGCCTACTCCTGATGATTTGTTTTTCAAATCACATAAAAAATATTTTGCTTTATCTGGGATGCTTAACCAGACAAGACAAAGTGTGCCTATATATACTGTATAATGAATATGAATTGGGTAAGATTATTAAATATAAAAGCACAAAAAATCTCTCTTAAAAGCCTCACTTATTCAAAAGTTTTACTTGAACCCTAAATGGTTCTCAAGTAGATTACTAAGAAAAGATAATCCATTGTTTAAAAATGTCCTTTTTGCCTTTCTGCAGATTGCCATGTCTCATTTTCAATTAATGGAGAATTACACTTTTTTCAAAGTATCTCTCTTTTCCAAACAAGCATTGCAGAGCTGGATACAATTTGAGTTTCAGCCCCCTGAAAAGATAGAACAAATATTACAACATATGTGCTGGTTGATAATATACCTGTATTTATGGAAAAGATGTTTCAAAAAGGTATTTGTTTTTTAAATGACATTGTAAATTGGAATGGTGGAGTTATATCTTTCATGGAGTTATCAGAATTATATGGGAAGGTCTGCTCAATCCAAGATTACAACCAATTCCTTACAGTATTACCCCAAAAATGGAGGAGGCAGGTGGCAGCAAGAGGAGGTAGGGAACTGATCTGTCTGCCAAATATAAAGGATCAAAACTGTCAGAGGAATAAAAATAGCATACATAGGAAAGTATACCAGTTTCATTTGAGGACCAGGATGTTGACAGCTGTGCCATACAGATTGCAAAATAGTTGGGTCAGTCAATTACTAACATACAAATACACAAAGTAAAAGTATTTACCTTCAACTCGCAATCTGTGGATTCTGTTCGATTAGATAGATTAAAATTGTATGTTAAACATCACAGCATAGTTGAAAGATATATGGTGCGTAGAAATCCGAACAAGGTGGCCAGCAGAGATACAGTTGAAGTCGGAAGTTTACATACACTTAGGTTGGAGTCATTAAAAATCGTTTTTCAACCACTCCACAAATGTTTTGTTAGCAAACTATAGTTTTGGCAAGTCGGTTAGGACATCTACTTTGTGCATGACACAAGTCATTTTTCCAACAATTGTTTACAGACAGATTATTTCACTTATAATTCACTGTATCACAATTCCAGTGGGTCAGAAGTGTACATACACTAAGTTGACTGTGCCTTTAAACAGCTTGGAACATTCCAGAAAATTCCAGACATCATTTGAGTCAATTGGAGGTGTACCAGTGGATGTATTTCAAGGCCTATCTTCAAACTCAGTGCCTCTTTGCTTGACATCATGGGAAAATCAAAAGAAATCAGCCAAGACCTCAGAAAATATTGTAGACCTCCACAAGTCTGGTTGATACTTGGGAGCAATTTACAAACACCTGAAGGTACCATGTTCATCTGTAGAAACAATAGTACACAATTATCAACACCATGGGACCACGCAGCCGTCATACCGCTCAGAGAGTAGATGCGTTCTGTCTCCTAGAGATTAACGTACTTTGGTGCGAAAAGTGCTAATCAATCCCAGAACAACAGCAAATGACCTTGTGAAGATGCTGGAGGAACCGGGTACAAAAGTATCTGTATCCACAGTAAAACGGGTCCTATATCGACATAACCTGAAAGGCCGCTCAGCAAGGAAGAAGCCACTGCTCCAAAACCGGCATAAAAAAGCCAGACTACGGTTTGCAACTGCACATGGGGACAAAGATCGTACTTTTTGGAGAAATGTCCTCTGGTCTGATGAAACAAAAATAGAACTGTTTGGCCATAATGACCATCGTTATGTTTGGAGGAAAAAGGGGAGGCTTGCAAACCGAATAACACAATCCCAACCATGAAGCATGGGTATGGCAGCATCATGTTGTGGGGGTGCTTTGCTGCAGGAACTGGTGCACTTCACAAAATAGATGACATCATAAGGGAGGAAAATTGTGGATATATTGAAGCAACATCTCAAGACATCTGTCAGGAAGTTAAAGCTTGGTCGCAAATGGGTCTTCCAAATGGACAATGACCCCAAGCATACTTCCAAAGTTGTGGCAAAATGGCTTAAGGACAACAAAGTCAAGATATTGGAGTGTCACACATCACAAAGCCCTGATCTCAATCCCATAGAAAAATTGTGGGCAGAACTGAAAAGCGTGTGCGAGCAAGGAGGCCTACAAACCAGACTCAGTTACACCAGCTCTGTCAGGAGGAATGGGCCAAAATTCACCCAACTTATTGTGGGAAGCTTGTGGAAGGCTACCTGAAACGTTTGACCCAAGTTAAACAATTTAAAGGCATTGCTACCAAATACTAATTGTGTATGTAAACTTCTGACCCACTGGGAATGTGATGAAAGACATAAAAGCTGAAATAAATTATTCTCTCTATTATTATTCTGACATTTCACATTCTAAAAATAAAGTGGTGATCCTAACTGTGAAAAACTGAGTTGAAATATATTTGGCTAAGATGTATGTACACTTCCGACTTCAAATGTAGGTGGGATGGGCTGAGGGAAGCTGAGGGTTGGGATGTGGAATTGGAGACATTAATGGAATTATTTTATTTTTCTCTAATGTGATGAAGTTGTTGAGTGGCTTCACTTCAAGCATATTGTATGTTTTAAATATTCAATAAAAATAATAATTAAGTGCCCGTGCTAATGTCTATTCAATGCTGGTCTGACCAATCGGAATCCAAGCTTCAAGATTGTTTTGATCACGCGGACTGGGACATGTTCCGGGTTGCCTCTGAGAATAACATTGATGTATACACTGACACGGTGACTGAGTTCATCAGGAAATGCATAGGGGATGTTGTTCCCACTAAGACGATTAAAACCTATCCAAACAAAAACTGTGAATAGATAGCAGCATTTGCGCAAAACTGAAACCGTTATCCACCGCATTTAACCACAGCAAGGTGACTGGGAATATGACCAATATAAACAGTCCAGTTATTCCCTCTGTAAGGCAATCAAACATGCAAAACGTCAGTATAAGGACAAAGTAGAGTCACAATTCAACGGCTCAGACACAAGCTGTATGTGGCAGTGACTCACGGATAATAAAGGGAACCGGACACCGACATCTTGCTCCCAGACAAGCTAAACACCTTCTTTGCCCGCTTTGAGGATAACACAGGGCCGTTGACACGGGCCGCTCCCAAGGTCTGTGAGCTCTCGTTCTCCGTGGCCAACTTGAGTAGGACAGTGTTGGTGAAGAAGGCAGAAAGTATTCAGAACGTATTTTGTTGCGTTAAAGCATTATTCTAAAATAGATTTTTTTTAACTCACTAATCGACACACAGTACCTCATAATGAAGAAGCAAAAATGTTTTCATAAATTTATAAATTTAGAAATTACATTTTAAAAAACAGAAAAAAACACATTTACATAAGGATTCAGACCCTTTACTCAAAACTTTGTTGAAGCACATTTGGCAGTGATTACAGCCTAGAGTCAATTTAGGCATGACACTGCAAGCTTGGCACACCTGTATTTGGGGAATTTCTACCAATCTGCTCTGCAGATCCTCTCAAACTCTGTCAGGTTGGATGGGGAGCGTTGCTACACAGCTATTTCAGGTCTCTCCAGAGATGTTCAATTGGGTTCAAGTCCGTGCTCTTGCTGGGCCACTCAAGGACATTCAAAGACTTGTCCTGAAGCCACGCCTGTACTGTATTGTCTTGGACGATACACTGTGTGCTTAAGGTCGTTGTCCTGTTGGAAGGTGAACCTTCACCCCAGTCTGAGCGCTCTGGAGCAGATTTTCATCAAGGATCTCTCTGTTATTTGCTTCGTAAATTTTTTTGCAAACATTTCTAAAGACTTGTTTTTACTTTGTCATTATGGGGTATTGTATGTAGACTGATGAGGGAAACAAAATGTTTAATCCATTTTAGAATATAGCTGTAACGTAACAACATTTGGAAAAAGTCAAGGGGTCTAAATGCTTTCCGAATGCACTGTATATATATCTTTACTCCGGATTGATACATTTTTCTTTTAATCTTGTGTATTGTTAGCTATTACTGCACTGTTGGAGCTAGGAACACAAACATTTCGCTACACCCGCAATAACATCTGCTAAACATGTGTATGCGACCGTGAACATTTCAGGACACACATACACACAGCGCACACACGCACACACGCCTCCACATGTGAACCCCACTTGTTCTGGTGTGCAGATCCAGAGTGGATGGACAGAGATACAGAGATGTGGGGGGGTTAGGGGCTGGCCCATTATCTCCTGATGGGGAACCCAGACACGAGCAGAAACTGGGTCAGGATGTCCTGTCCTAAGCAGCACCACCATAGGTTATAACCTCTTTATGAACCTCTTATCATCCTGCTACACATTCTCTACCTAATTCTCTATTGTGGGTGAGGTCTCGGATGGTTGAGGGGCAGCTCTCGGGGAACTGTGGAGGGATCTGGGATGGTTGGTGGCCTGGCGGTTGGTAACTTGGGCCGGTGACCGATGAGTCGCTGGTTCGGGTCCCTGTTTTGACTTGGTGGAAGATCCGTCAATGTGCCGTTGGGCAGGGCACTTGACCCCGGTTGCTCCTGTGGGTCGCTATGGATGGGAATCTACTAGATGACTGAATGTAATGTAAATGTTGAGCGGTTTACTGCAGGTAGAAAAAAATAATAATAACCATTAAAAAAACGTAATCCTGCCTGTACACCTCGGTCGAGATTTCATTTAGATATGCATCTGAGAGGTTCCCATGGCTGGGGATGGACGGAAGCCAATGTTTTACAACATCACTCTTCTCTATACACAGACACAAACATGCACACACACACACTGGGACACAGGCTCACACACACACACACACACACACAAAATACAGTATCAGACATAGAGGCCTAAGAATCACGTTGGTCCACCTTTCTCATTTACATTTGTTTTTATTCTTTCTAACCGTTTGCTCTTTATTAATCTGTCCGTCTATATTGTGGTTTTATGTAGTAAGTATTTTCATTGATTGGATGCAGTTGAAAGAGGAAATGAAGAAAGGAAATAGAGGAGGATAATGTATCCATGTGCAGGTGGTTGATAGGGTCTCTACGGGCCTTCTCAGAGTAGTGCTGGGTTCCACCCTTGGTGTGACTGATGAATGGAGTATTACAGTCACAGCATTCATCTGTGTCTGTCTTTTCCCATTCCAGAGTACAGCAGGTACAGAGTCCACAGCTGTCTCCAGCTGTCTCCTGCAAGTCGGATTAAACCCCGTCACTCTTGGCTTTCTCTTTTTCCCTCTTTGAAAAGTCTCTCTTTTTCTCTCCCTGTCTCTGTTGCTCTCTCTCTCTACCCGCTCTCTCGCTCAATCTCCTCCCTTTTCCTTTTGTTCTGTCTCTCTGCCTTTCTTTCTCTTTCGTTCTTCCACTCTCTCACTCTCTCTCTCTCTCTCCGTCTCACTCTCGCTCTGTTTCTCTTCTCTCCCTCCCTACTCTCTTTCTTTCACTTTCACTCATAACAAACATCAATTTTCTTGATATACATTTGAAGGGGAAACAAATCATTAATGACATGACAGTAATAAGAGGAAGCACAAGAACCGTTCTGTTTTCCTGACATGGGAAAAAGTCCCAAAATTATACACATTCAACTCCAATAAAATAACATTTGTATGTCAATTGATGGGTGGGAATGAATCAAAATAGAATCATTTTGGTTAAAAAAAATGAACCCCTTCTTCCTACATATTTTGCACACTGCTCAAACACACACAATGACAAAATTGTACACTGTTAAAAACATGCACGTGGTATTTAGTTTCATAGCCATTCCTATCATGTCAAAATGTGTGTGTGTGTGTGTGTGTGTGTGTGTGTGTGTGTGTGTGTGTGTGTGTGTGTGTGTGTGTGTGTGTGTGTGTGTGTGTGTGTGTGTGTGTGTGTGTGTGTGTGTGTGTGTGTGTGTGTGTGTGTGTGTGTGCGTGTGCGTGCGTGCATTCGTGCGTGGGCGCGTGTGCATGTGAGCTCGGCCACTGTGCGTGTGCCTGGAGAATTCATTACAGTCAGTCTGTATGAATGAGTGATGATGAAAGCTCAGGCACCTGCCTCTGTCTCCATCTTTCTGCATCTCTCTGTGTCTAATTCACATCTCATGGAGGCTGACATAGGAGCTGGAGACCTGCCTTGGCATTGTCTGAGACCAAGCACTTGATACATTTGATGTAGCGTAACTAAACACTGTCTGAAGTACATAAATCATGTTTTATGAGAAATAGAGCGCTGGCTGCAAAGTGAGGTTTTAGACCACGGCCCAGGTTGCAACTCGTCCAAAATGTCAATCATTCTATAAAACATTTGCTTCTTTTATTCCACAGTCCATTTGGTTATATTCAGATTCCCCCTCCGACATGCATGCACGCAAGCAGACAAACACGCACACACACACGCACGCACGCACGCACGCACGCACACACACACACACACACACACACACACACACACACACACACACACACACACACACACACGCGTGGGCGCACACACACAAATCCTTTCTTTAACCCCCTTGCATTTTTGTTTATCCAAGCACGAATGTCAGACCAATGTCTGCAATCGTCCTGATAATTTACTGTCTCCTGATCAGAATGAACACATTCATAACCCAATGTTTCTCTTTCAACTCTCCATCCGCCTGCGAGGCTGTTTGAAGGCTCTCTTTCTGAACAAAGCATTGTTCTTCAGCCCAGCGGGTCCTATACTGCTGTAGTTTAACTGCCTGCCTGCTGGCACAGAGAAGAAACCAAAACCAGTGCATGTTTTGAATGTGTCATAAACATACATAACCAACCATCAATATGGTTTACATCAACCGGCCAAATGCAGATACATGCTCTCCCATTTCAAACCCCATTTCAATCACCTTCACTCAGTTTGATCGTGACAATCGAGCGTGTTCTAGCTTATTAAAGGTCTTTATTGTGCTTGTTGTAGCAGTGTTCAATTATTTCAGCACTTGTTAATCAAAAGATCCACATCTGGTTCAGTGGAAGTTTAGTGAACCCCATATCTCTAATGGTTGAGATCCCTGAACAAAAACACATGTACCAAGCTTTAAAAGGTGACTGAAACAACTAAAACGACACCCACCAAAACAGACCACACCTGTAGAGTTATTGACACTACCAGCAGTGGATTTCCTACAAAATTCCACCCTGGAACAAAACATTTACGTCATTTAGCAGAGTGACTTACAGGAGCAATGAGGGTTACCCCTCCTGTCTCCAGCCTCCAGTATTTATGTTGCAGTAGTTTATGTGTCGGGAGGCTAGGGTCAGTTTGTTATATCTGGAGTACTTCTCCTGTCCTATCCGGTGTCCTGTGTGAATTTAAGTGTGCTCTCTCTAATTCTCTCTTTCTCTCTTTTTTGGAGGACCTGAGCCCTAGGACCATGCCTCAGGACTACCTGGCATGATGACTCCTGTTCTGCCTGTGATTATTATTATTTGACCATGCTGGTCATTTATGAACATTTGAACATCTTGGCCATGTTCTGTTATAATCTCCACCCGGCAAAGCCAGAAGAGGACTGGCCACCACACATAGCCTGGTTCACCTCTAGGTTTCTTCCTAGGTTTTGACCTTTCTAGGGAGTTTTTCCTAGCCACCGTGCTTCTACACCTGCATTGCTTGCTGTTTGGGGTTTTAGGCTGGGTTTCTGTACAGCACTTTGAGATATCCGCTGATGTACGAAGGGCTATATAAATACATTTGATTTGATTTGGTTAAGTGCCTTGCTCAAGGGCTCATCGGCAGACGTTTTACCTAGTCGGCTCAGGAATTCAAACCAGCAACCTTTCAGTTACTGGCCCTTTCAGTAACTGACCCCTTAACAGCTAGGTTACCTGCTGGCCAAGTGGGCTGTCTGACACTTCCACTAGTTTTTTTATTGAACCTTTATTTAACTAGGCACATCAGTTAAGAACAAATTCTTATTTACAATGACTTCCTAGGAACAGTGGCTTATTAACTGCCTTGTTCAGGGGCAGAACAATAGATTTTTATCTTGTCAGCGCAGGGATTCGATCTTGCAAACTTTTGATTACTGACCCAAAGCTCTAACCACTAGGCTACCTGCTGCCCCACTAAAGAGGAATATCATCTCAGGCAGAAAAGCATAATGGTTTCTCACACACACACACACACACACATGCGCACACACACACGCACGCACGCACGCACGCACACACACACACACACACGCACGCACGCACGCAAACACACAAACACAAACACTCCAGGGCAATTACCTTACCACTTTGCGACACACTGGAATAATCACTAGCTGTTAGGATCAACAAATCTCCCTCTCCTTAGTGTTTATGCTCCTTACGAACGTCCCAAGCTAATCATAACCACAACCCTGTATAAGGCAGGGTCAACCCACCCTGCCTTATACAGGACCCTGAGAGAGGGCGATAGAGAGACAGAGAGAGCAAGAGAAAGAGAGAGAGCGAGAGGGTGGGAGAGAGAGAGAGAGAGAGAGAGAGACAGAGAAAGAGAGGGGGAAGAAAGAGAGAGACAGAGACAGAGACAGAGAGAGAGACAAAGAGAGAGAGACAAAGAGAGACAAAGAGAGAGAGAGACAAATCGAGACAAAGAGAGAGAGAAAGAGAGAGAGAAATAATTAAAACAAAAGGTGTAGCAGTCAGTCACCCCAGGAAACTGAACCACACTGAACCACACGAGAGCAGGATTTAAGGTCAGGGGTTAGGCCCTGATCGCAAAGCAGGGCAAACCACACACCATTGGTGAAACACTCATAAAACCAGCTGTGTTGAAGATGGTGAATATCATGCTGGGAAAAGAGGCTGAAGTTAAGTTATCCCAAATTCCTCTTTCAAATGACACCATCAGCGACAGAATAGAGGACATGAGCAAAGACATCTTGGCTCAAGTATTTGCAGATCTTATTTCAAGCCCGGCAAAATTCAGCCTTCAACTCGACGAGACCACAGACGTTTCCAATCTAAGCCAGCTTGCTGTATTCGTGCACTATGTGAAAGACGACGTGATAAAGGAAGATTTTTTATTTTGTAAGCCTCTTACAACAACAACTAAGGCAGCCGATGTGAAGAAACTTGTGGATGACTTCTTCAAAGACAACAATCTTTCGTGGGATATGGTTTCTGCAGTTTGTTCGGACGGAGCTCCAGTAATGCTGGGAAGAAAGTCTGGTTTTGGTGCGCTAGTGAAAGCCGATGCACCACACATCATTGTTACGCATTGTATTCTGCACAGGCATGCGTTGGCAACAAAAACCTTGCCTCCAAAACTGTCAGAAGTATTAAAAATTGTAGTGGAATGCGTGAACTATGTGCGAACTAGTGCTCTGAGGCACCGCATCTTCAGTGAGCTGTGTAAAGAAATGGGCTCTGAATTTGAGGTACTTCTGTACCATTCTAACGTCCGGTGGTTATCCCGGGGACAGGTGCTGAATCGTGTTTTTGCCGTGCGTGTGGAATTAGCCCTGTTTTTGCAAGAGCACCAACATTGTCATGCAGATTGCTTCAAAAATTCTGAGTTCATTCTCATTTTAGCGTACATGGCTGATATCTTCGCAGCTCTCAATCATCTCAATCAAAAGATGCAGGGCGGTGGAGTCAACATCATCGAAGCGGAGGAAAACCTGAAGGCTTTTCAAAAAAAGCTACCGTTACGGAAACGACGAACAGAGAACGATAACTTCGCAAACTTTCCCCTGCTGGACGACTGTGTAAGTAAGATCGAAGATGTATCTGGAATCGGAGACATTTCTGTACCCGCGGAACTGAAGCAAGCAATTGCCACGCACTTAGATGAGCTTGCAAAGTCTCTCGACGGATACTTCCCTACAAGAGAGTCATATCCAGCATGGGTGAGACAGCCGTTCACGTTTAGTGTTGAGACAACAGATGTCAATGATGAATACCTCGATGAAATCATTGAAATTCAGCAGAGCCAGGTTCAACAGCAACTCTTCAGAACAACAACGCTTTCAACGTTTTGGTGTCAACAAATGGTAACGTACCCTGTTATTGCTAAGAAAGCTCTGGAGATTTTCATACCGTTTGTTACAACATATCTTTGCGAGCAAATTCTTTTGGAGGATGCTGGACATAAAAACGAAGAAAAGGAACAGACTTTGTTGCGAAAATGACATGAGAGACATGACATCATGAGACATGAGAGACATGACATCATGAGACATGAGAGGCACTTGCCAAGGTGAAGCCGCGCTTTTCTGAACTGGTCTCTGAAAGGCAACAGCAGAAGTCACACTGATTTGCAGTAAATATTCATTACTATGTTTTCGTTTTTGTGTGAAAATCATGTTTTGATGATTTTGTTCTTTGAACACAGTGATGTTGATGCACGGTTCATTTTGTGCACCAGTAAAATACACACCTATGTTTTGAATTTAAAAAAAAAATCATATTTTATTTTTCCAATTAAGAAGGGTTCGGTGAATGCGCAAATGAAACTGGTGGGGTTCAGTACCTCCAACAAGATTAAGAACCACTGGGTTAGGGTGTGTCTGTGTTGTGTGTGTGTGTGTGTGTGTGGGGGGGGTTGTGATCAACGACTTAAATTAGTGTTCAAAGAAAGAGAGGAGAGCTTAAGATAAATGTGGGTGACTTCCCTATGTAAGAGTCCTCTTTGTTTGGTGTTGCCTTGGGAGTGTGCTAACCTGCGACCACTTTGTGTGTTTGTGGTACATTTGAGGTCTAAGTGGCACCTGGGGTACCTTTAGTGAAACCGCTTCACTGACCACAACCACAAGCAGTATGTGACCTTAATACTTTGTTACAGCTCCCCTGCATGTGAAACACGTTATCTAAATCCACAGTGAAACCATATATTCTAGAGGTCATACAGATGCTTGGCATTGTGAGTCACTCATGAGTCAAGGATTCAACTTAGCTGTTGTTCTTATAACCAGGAAAGCACACGCATGCACGCACAGACAGACAGACAGACAGACAGACAGACAGGCACACACACACCCAATAACCCCCCCAACATCCCTCACACATCATTCGAACCTCCTCACCCTCACACACCCCCTAGCAAGGACCCATGTGATCCCAGGGTTGTTTGCTGAGAGCATTCCAGCATGTCGCCTTAAAGAGCCCCCCCCCCAGGGGAAAGCTGTGCCCCTCTGTGCCCCCCAGCACGCCTCTACAGGGTCAGGAGAGGGGGTCCTGTTTGGCTTACAACTTTTGTTTGGATTCTCAAATCATTGGATGGAGGAAGGGAGTCAGAGAAGACTGAGTTTGTTGTTGTACTGTACGCATCTCCTTTTGATGTCTGAGAATCAGGGTTACTTCCACTGTGAGGCTGGGAAACCACAGCCGTTACACTACATGAAGCTACATGACCACATCGCTCACAACAACTTAACAGAGGACGGCTGTTCTTACAACGCTGACAGACAGTACATATTGTATACTGTGTGTCACCAAATGTAGACATTCAATTTACTATACACAGGTTTAATCAGTCATATAACGGTGCTGATGTAGGTGGGAATGGAAGTGCAGTAAGTTCCACGGTGACTGTATTTATGACAGGGCAGGCTGGAGATCATGAAGATACAGTTTGATGGTAGTGATCAGCCGGTCTGGTCCCAGACACTACACTTATAGTGTCCGCATACACACGCACACACACGCACGCGCGCATGCACGCACACACACACACACACACACACACACACACACACACACACACACACACACACGCGCGCGCTCACACACACACACACACACACACACACACACACGCTCACGCGCTCACACACACACACCCACACACATTCAGAAGACAGCATGTAATAGAGGTTGGGAACAGAGTGGTTCTTCTCTCCCCTCATGCCTCCCTCCCGACCCTCTGAATCCTGACTGCACCCGTCACCGGAGCCTCTCACTGGGGAGTGGAAGTCTTCCACATGTGCTTCAACATCTGCATTGCTTGTTGTTCGGGGTTTTAGTTTGGGTTTCTGTATAGCACTTTGTGACACCTGCTGATGTGAAAATGAATTTGACTGATTGATTGACTACGTCCCCCCTGTCCCCCCTGTCCTCCCGTCAGGATGTCCTGCCACAGTTAGAGATGTGTCACCGTTGACAGGAAGAACTTCCCGTTTTAAACAAGCATGTGTGCACAGACCCAGACACACGCACAAACCCGGATGCTTGTTAGGCTGGATAAGAACAGGACAGAAAATATATCTCCCCCCCCCTCCTTTATAATGAGACATTCATTTCCGCTGGGGGAGGACAGGAGGAGAGGAGGAGGGGATGGAAGGACGGAGAGGGGGGAGATGATATATTTAGACAGGGTTAATAACTGCAGAGTCACCCTGTGAGCAAAGGGGAAAAAAACACTAATGCTCAGGAAGATATATTTTATTTGAAAAAGCCTGAAAGTTACTCAGGGTTGTTTGGCTGGAGAAAATCACTTCCACATGTGGGAATAAGAGACGATAAAGGGCAAAACACCAGGCCTAGAGCAGGGACGATAAACCCATAATTGTTGACACAGACCCCGATCACTTATCACTGTCATCTTGCTGATATTGTTCATTACGATAAGTAGCCTATACTAGAGAAATGTGTTTCAAATGAAAGAAGTGTGTTAATATGGTTGATTGCTAATGGACAGTTGATGGCAACAACCATCAAACTAGTATTAAGTATTAGTATTAGTAGTAGTAGTAGTAGTTTAAAGGATTATTTTTTTTAAACGGTGGTGCACATTAACGTTATAAAGTTGTTATTCTATTTATCGTTATCGCATCAATTCAGGCAATTTATCGCGAACTGGCATCTACAACTACTTGCTGGATGCTGATCTGCTCAGGGCCGAGAGCAGAGAGCAGAGAGCATAAAACATAAAACACCAACCATTCAGGATTACAAATCCCTGTATTCCCAGACTATTCAGACTGGGAATACAGTTTATGGGATTGGGAATACAGGAATACAGGCTATGGGATTGAGAATACAGGCTATGGGATTGGGAATACAGGCTATGGGATTGGGAATACAGGCTATGGGATTGGGAACAGGGTATGGGACTGGGAATAGGGGCTATGGGATTGGGAACAGGCTATGGGATTGGGAATACAGGCTATGGGATGGGGAATAGGGGCTACAGGATTGAGAATACAGGCTATGGGATTATGAATACTGGCTATGGAATTGGGAATACAGGCTATGTGCTTGGGAGCACTGACAAACAGTCAAATTTAGGTAAATTGGATTGAAATGGAACACATACCTGAGGTAGCAGAGGCAGGCCATGGAGAGCAGAATGGTTGTTGATGTCATGATGGAGTAAGAGAGGAGGGAGGGAAGGAAGGATGGATAGAGAGAACATTGTTAGTGCAAATGATCAATTATTGTACTTTATTGTATAATATTAAATTGATATGTGCTCCCAAAATGGCTTTTTTTGCACTCACGCACATGGTGCACGTGTGTGTGTGTGTCTTGGTGTGTGTGTGTTTGTGTGTGTGTGTGTGTGTGTGTGTGTATCGGCGAGTGAGTGTGTGTGCAACAAGCTCTCAAAGAATTAGATGTTCATCCATGTTTCTCAAACGTCAAATTTTGAAGTTGTTCCAAAATTGTTTAATGTTACGTTTAGGCATTAACTCCAAATTTGTAAGGTAAGGTTAGGGTTAAGTTTAGGCCTTAACTTCGAAATCTTAAGGTTCGGCATGAATGTTTAAGGTAAGGGTTAAGGTTTGGGATAGGCTTAAAACAAAAATCTCAAAAACAACTTTCTATCGCTGGATTCAAACATGCAACCTTCGGCACCAGAGGAAGATGCTTTACGCCCGTCCACCATCCCCGTCCAGAGCAAAACCCAAACCTACTTGAAGGTAACAGCACTCACTGTTGCCCCTAGTGGCTGGGTTCCACATCATCTCCCGACGTCCTCAGACATGGATGGACGTTGAATACTGACCCCACAGGTGACCTGTTCCCAGGGCCCAAAGTGTCTCTGTGTACTGCTGATTTAGCCATGATGGCATACCAGCAGCCTACCCCCCCCTCCCTCTCCCATCCCCAAACCTCAACCCCCACCAAGTGTTGAGTTTTAGCACCAGCAGCCTACCCCGCCCCTCCCCTCCCATCCCCAAACCTCAACCCCCACCAAGTCTTGAGTTTCACTAGACGCCCGCTTGCCGGTCATCCATCATAGACACTCGCCACCACTTCCCCCAGCTGGAGGGCTCTAAGCTGGGGGCAGGAGGGCAGCATGCCTGGGCACCAAACTACGGAGGTGGTGGTGGTTGTGTGAGTCAGGTGTGACTGTGAACATACATGCTGTACATACAGTACTAAACTGTATAAAACATTAGGAACACCTGGGCTTTCTATCACAGACTGACTAGGTCAATCCAGATGAAAGCTATGATCCCTTATTGATGTCACCTGTTAAAGCCACTTCAGTCAGTGTAGATGAAAAGGAGGAGACAGGTTAAATAAGGATGTTTAAGCCTTGGAGACATGGATTGTGTATGTGTGCCATTCAGAGGGTCAAGACAACACATTTAAGTACCTTTAAACGGGGTATGGTAGTAGGTGCCAGGCACACCGGTTTGAGTGTGTCAAGAACAACAACAATACTACACTACTTTTCAAAGTCAACAGTTTCCTGTGTGTATCAAGAATGGTCCACCACCCAAAGGACATCCAGCCAACTTGACACCACTGAGGGAAACATTAGAGTCAACATGGACCAGCATCCCTGTGGAACGCTTTCGACACCTTGTAGAGCCCATGCATCGACGAGTTGAGGCTGTTCTGAGGGCAAAAGGGGGTGATACATAACATTAGGAAGATGTTCCTAATGTTTTGTACACTCAGTGTATATGCGCCATATGCCCCAGGACAGGGGTAGGGAACTGTACAGTAGGTCACTTTCTAATTGTGCTGAACAAAACCTGGAAATAAAATGGGGATCAATTAGACTAGGATACTTTGTTTGGTGTATCTGGACACAAGGGGGAGCCTTTAGGCAGCTGCACAGGTGAAAAGTGGCAGAAAACATACAGTGCATTAAAGGTGACAGAGAAACTGTATTGGGAATAAAGTTATTTGAATTTGAATGTTGAATGTTGAATTTAAGTTGGGAAGACATGCACTCCCAAATATTACCCTAAAAACTGACATGAGGAAATCAAAAATAATCCCTCCATATGAATTTTGTGGAATATAAAACACGTCATAAAATACCCTATGTGTTTTTTTTTATTTTTTTTTTACCTTTATTTAACTAGGCAAGTCAGTTAAGAACAAATTCTTATTTTCAATGACGGCCTAGGAACAGTGGGTTAACTGCCTGTTCAGGGGCAGAACGACAGATTTGTACCTTGTCAGCTCGGGGATTTGAATTTTGGATTTGCTAGTCCAACACTCTAACCACTAGGCTACCCTGCCGCCCCCTGCCGTGTTCTCTCGCCCCTTGTTATTGTCACAAAGGATTATCCCCTAACACACTGCATATGTACAATAGTGTATTCGCTAGGTATTAAAAACATCCGACCTACATGTTTAGGACAAATTTACAATCCATGGAGGTTAGTCTCCGGTTGTGTTTGTCAGTAATTGAGTTGAAATAAAGGTACTTTATACCATCGGTCCGTGGTCTGTGAGAGCCAAGTGTGCGTGTTTGTGGAAAAGTCCCACGCTATGTATCAGAGGGGGTGAGCAGCAAGCAAGCAATGTGATTTAGGCCTAGTGCTCTCCGCCTGCAAATAATACATACAATCTGTCTCTCTCTCACACTGTCCCCTGCTTTTCTTGCTCTCCTTCTCTTCTCTCGCAATCGCTCTTTCTCTTTCCGTCTGCTCGTCGTGCTGCCTCTCCTTTTTTAATCTCTCCTCCATCCGTGGCTTTCACTTCGATTGACTTTCCACTTTCTTTCCCGTGCTGCCCTCCTCCACCTCTCCCTCTCGTCTCTCTCTTCATATATTGAACCTACGTTCAGTAAAGCCAGCTCTTTTAGCCTCCGTGTGTCTTGACTAATAATAGTTGATCACAATCATTCACACGCCTTCCTCACCGTCTACAGAAACCACAGAGGCTCCGCTTATGACTTAGAAATACTGTAAGATCTGATTTGAGCTGTTCCTAGATCTGCTGTCGTATTCAGCAGCTCTGTAAGATCTGATTTAGCTGTTCCTAGATCTGCTGTCGTATTCAGCAGCTCTGTAAGATCTGATTTAGCTGTTCCTAGATCTGCTGTCGTATTCAGCAGCTCTGTAAGATCTGATTTAGCTGTTCCTAGATCTGCTGTCGTATTCAGCAGCTCTGTAAGATCTGATTTAGCTGTTCCTAGATCTGCTGTCGTATTCAGCAGCTCTGTAAGATCTGATTTAGCTGTTCCTAGATCTGCTGTCGTATTCAGCAGCTCTGTAAGATCTGATTTAGCTGCTCTGTAAAAATCTATTCCTAGAACTGCTGTCTGATTCAGCGGCTTTGTAGGATCTGATTGGGTCGCTCTGTAAAATCTGTTCCTAGACCTGCTGTCTGATTCAGCTGCTCTGTAAGATCTGATCTAGCTGCTCTATAATATGCTCTGGCCTGAGGCATGCACTTAGTGGAAAGGGAGAGGGTACTTAAATAACTGTTGAGTGAGCACAGATACAACAGATGCAAAGATGACATGATTTTTTCCAAGAATTAAGCCTCTGCCGTACAACTTAAAACAACTTGGCACATACAAGACCAGGCACACCATGGGAACACCCACCCTACAACCCCTCACAACCCCTCACAACCCCTCACTCCTAGCCCCTTTAGACAACGGTATACTTGGAGACCTTGCGGCGGCTGGCGTACGCTTGAGATGCTGCTCACGGCATGATGGAACACAGGGATGATGACACAGAGCGGGCCTCCATCACTCGAGAGATATAATCCGTTCTATGGATTCTATTTCTGACAGTCAACTGTTGGAATCAATGTGTAGCCTGCTGTTGAATTCCTAACCGCCATTTACTCTCATTGAAACAATACAAAGTCCTCTTCTTCGTCAATCAGATTGAATGCCTGAGCGTCTTCAATTCATCTCCTCCCGCCTGTCTGTCTGTCCTGCCCACCATAATTTGTGACTCTGTCTGTCCTGTCCCACATAATTTGGGACTCTGTCTGACTGTAAGGTCCACCATAATTTGCGACTCTGTCTGTCTGTCCAGTCCACCATAATTTGTGACTCAGGCCTCAGTTGACCGTGGCTCGGCTGCCCATCCTCTGACCTTGCTACCCTCAAGGGCGCATCCCAAATGGCACCCCATTCCCTAGACAGTGCACTATATTTGGAGTGCATTAGACAGAGAATAGGGAGTCATTTGGGACGTATCACAGGAGTCCCGAGCAGCCAGAGCAGAGCAGACACAGACAGAAGTGGGCCGCTGAGGCCACTGTAAATATCCCAGTGTCCCTAGAGAGGACTAGGAAGAGTCATAAAATGAACTGGGGGAATGAACGACCTTGGCCTTTATACACACTCTATTTATATACGTGAGGCATGCTAGTGAGAGTGGCTGGAGAGGCTGTGCCAAGGTTGTGTGTGTGTTACTTTTTACAAAGCAGGAGGAGACTGGTTTACAGATCTGTCACAAGGAGAGGGAGATGAAGATTAACGGATTCTGTGTGATGTTATGTAAACATGTGAGCGCACACACACACACACACACACACACACACACACACACACACACACACACACACACACACACACACCTGGAAGCATACACAGTGTATCAATAAGAGCCCAGACATACAGTGCATTCGGAAAGTATTCAGACCCATTCCCTATTTCCACATTTTGTTACGTTACAGCCTTATTCTAAAATGTATTAAATTGTTTCCCCCCCTTATCAAGCTACACACAATATCCCACAATGACAAAGCAAAAATAGGTTTTAATAAAATATCACATTTACATACCTATTCAAACCCTTTACTCAGTCCTTTGTTGAAGCACCTTTGGCAGCGATTTCAGCCTTGAGTCTTCTTGGCTATGACACTACAAGCTTGGCACACCTGTATTTGGGGATTTTCTCCCATCCTTCTCTGCAGATCCTCTAAAGCTCTGTCAGGTTGGACGGTGAGCATCGCTGCACAGCTATTTTCAGGTCTCTCAAGAGATGCTTGATCGGGTTCAAGTCCGGGCTCTGACTGGGCCACTCAAGGACATTCAGAGACTTGTCCCAAAGCCACTCCTGCGTTGTCTTGGCTGTGTGCTTACGGTCGTTGTCCAGTTGAAAGGTGAACCTCTGCTGCAGTCTGAGGTCCTGAGCACTCTGGAGCAGGTTTTCATCAAAGATCTCTCTGTACTTTGCTTCGTTAATCTTTCCCTCAATCCTGACTAGTTTCCTAGTCCCTGAAAAACATCCCACAGCATGATGCTTCCACCACCATGCTTCACCGTAGGGATGGTGCCAGGTTTCTTCCGATTGGCATTCAGGCCAAAGTGTTCAATCTTGCTTTCATCAGATTAGAGAATCTTGTTTCTCATGGTCTGAGAGTCTTTTAGGTGCCTTTTGGCAAATCCCATTAAAATGTACCTTTTACTGAGGAGTGGGTTCCGTCTAGCCACGGATAAAGGCTTGATTGGTGGAATCCTGCAGAGAAGGTTGTCCTTCTGGAAGGTTCTCCCATCTCCACAGAGGAACTCTGGAGCTCTGTCAGAGTGACCATCGGGTTCTTGGTCACCTCCCTGACCAAGGCCCTTCTCCCCCGATTGCTCAGTTTGGTGGTCAGCTCTAGGAAGAGTCTTGGTGGTTCCAAACTTGTTCCATTTAAGAATGATGGAGGCCATTGTGTTCTTTGGGACCTTTAATGCTGCACAAATATTTTGATACCCTTCTCCAGATCTGTGATCAATTCCTTCGACCATAGAGAGCTTTTTTATGTCTCTATTTGGTTTGGTCAGGGTGTAATTTGGGTGGGCATTCTATGTGTTGTATTTCTTTGTGTTTGGCCGAGTGTGGTTCCCAATCAGAGGCAGCTGTCTATCTCTGACTCGGAATCATACTTGGGCAGCCTTTTTTCCCACCTATGTTGTGGGATCTTGTTCTTGTATCGTTGCTGTTGAGCCCTACAAGGCTGTACGTTTCGTTGGTTTTCTCTTTCTTGTTTTTCCTGGTTGTCATTAAAGAATATGAGTAACCTACCTCACGCTGCATCTTGGTCTCATTCGAACGACGGACGTCACAGTGACATGCACTGTGACATCCACAACTGTAGCATCTTATATAGACAGATGTGTGCCTTAGCAAATCATGTCCAATCAATTGAATTTACCACAGGTGGACTCCAATCTGCAGCTGTACATAGTCTATCGGTAAATAGCCCACCCATTTTTACCTACCTCATCCCCATACTGTTTTTATTTATTTACTTTTCTGCTCTTTTGCACACCAATATCTCTACCTGTACATGACCATCTGATCATTTATCACTCCAGTGTTAATCTGCAAAATTGTAATTATTCGCCTACCTCCTCATGCCTTTTGCACACAATGGATATAGACTCCCCTTTTTTTTCTACTGTGTTATTGACTTGTTAATTGTTTACTCCATGTGTAACTCTGTGTTGTCTGTTCACACTGCTATGCTTTATCTTGGCCAGGTCGCAGTTGCAAATGAGAACTTGTTCTCAACTAGCCTACCTGGTTAAATAAAGGTGTTCTCAACTAGCCTACCTGGTTAAATAAAGGTGTTCTCAACTAGCCTACCTGGTTAAATAAAGGTGTTCTCAACTAGCCTACCTGGTTAAATAAAGGTGTTCTCAACTGGCCTACCTGGTTAAATAAAGGTGTTCTCAAGTAGCCTACCTGGTTAAATAAAGGTGTTCTCAACTAGCCTACCTGGTTAAATAAAGGTGAAAAAATAAAAAAATAAAAAAATAAAAAAATAAAGTTGTAGATGAATGGAAACAGGATGCACCTCAGTTAAATTGTGAGTCTCACAGAAAAGGGTCTGAATACTTATGTAAAGAAGGTATTTCGGTTTTTAAATTCTAAACAAAATGTGGAAAAAGTCAAGGGGTCTGAATACTTTCCGAATGCACTGTAAGTGGAGAGAGAACGAGAGAGAGATGGAGAAAGAGACAGAGAGTGAGATAGAGGAAGAGAGGGAAGGAAAGAGAAAGCCTGGACCTCATGTGCTGAACTGTGGAAGGCTGTGGCTGCGGTAATCATGATCTACTATGACTGTCAGTATTTAATAAAGTCACTGAAGACATGACTTAATCTACTGTCGGCAGCACACAGCACAACTCGATAAATATCCATTTGATATTTAGCCTAATAATAATCATTTGGTGGGTAATTTGGTGGGTGCTTATTTGTGTCAAGTTTTTTTGGTTTGCTGCATATCCCTTTCTCCCTGAGACACCCTCGGAGAGTGGGGTCACGGCCAGAGTCAGCCATTATTGACAGCAACCCTGGAGCAATTAGGGTTAAGTGCCTTGCTCAAGGGCACGTCAACAGATTTTTCACCTTGTCGGCTCAGGTATTCAAACTAGCAACCTAGATTCGACCAACAGGCCCAACGCTCTAACCGCTAGGCTACCTGCTGCCTATATATAAGGCGTCGAAAGCGTTCCACAGGGATGCTGGCTCATGTTGACTCCAATGCTTCCCACAATTGTGTCAAGTTGGCTGGATGTCCTTTGGGTGCGTTCACAGGAAGATGTTGAGCAGTTCTTGACACACTCAAAACTGTGCGCCTGTCACCTACTACCATACCATGTTCAAAGGCACTTAAATCTTTGCTCTTGCCCATTCACCCTCTGAATAGCACATATACACAATCCATGTCTTCATTGTCTCAAGGCTTAAAAATCATTATTTTACTTGTCTCCTCCACTTCATGTGCACAGATTCAAGTGGATTTAACAAGTGACATCAATAAGTGATCATAGCTTTCACCTGGATTCACCTGGTCAGTCTATGTCATGGAAAGGGAATGTGTTCCTAGGTGTTGTACACTCAGTGTATGTTCAGTACCTCTGTCACAAGCAAAACATTACCCCCAGAATTACCCCTGGACCACAAATGATGTATCAACGAAACACAACGCTTATAAATCACATTCGAACATAACAGTGTACATCTCTGCTGGCGAGATTGAATTGGGTGTCTAAACAGGGGGCTAGCCTGTCAAGAAATAGGCCTCTTCTGTTTCAGTCAGATGGACAGGGAGTCCATGCGTGGACTGGGGACTCCTGAGTCCTTCTGTGAACTTACCCTAATAAGAGCAGCATGCCTGTGATGGCACGGAGAAGACATCAGTGCTATGATGCTCTGTTGCGCCGTGCTGCATCCCAAATGGCACTGTATTCCCTATGTATAGGGGAAGCACTAATGTACGGAATAGGGTGCCATTTGGGACGCAGGCCTGGTGTTCTACGGCTGCATCTTGATAGTCTAAAGTCTCCGCATGCACTAATTTGAAGTGACATAATACTTAACGAGAAGGGGAAGCCACTTGACACTAGGTCACTCTCTCTGCCTCTGCCTCTCTGCCTCTGCCTCTGTCTCTCTGTCTCTGCGTCTCTGCGTCTCTGCGTCTCTGCGTCTCTGCGTCTCTGCGTCTCTGCGTCTCTGCCTCTGCCTCTGCCTCTGCCTCTGCCTCTCCTCTCTCAATTTCCAATTCAATTGAAATCGATTTATTGACATGGGAAACATACAGTATGTTTACATTGCCAAAACATGTGAAATAAACAATTCAAAAATTAACAGTAAACATTACACAGAGACATTTCAAATGTCATATTATGGCTATGTACTGTGCTGTAACAAAGTGCAAAAGGTAAAATAAATACACATAAATATGTGTTGTATTTACAATGGTGTTTGTTCTTCATTGGTTGTACCTTTCTTGTGGCAACAGATCACAAATATTGCTGTTGTGATGGCACACTGTGGTATTTCACCTAATAGATATGGCAGTTTATCAAAATTTGATCTGTCTTCAAATTCTTTGTGGGTCTGTGTAATCTGAGGGAAATATGTGTCTTTAATATAGTCACATTGTACATTTGGCAGGAGGTTTGGAAGTACAGCTTAGTTTCCACCTAATTTTCTCTCTCTCTCTCTCCCTCTCTCTCTCTCTCTCTCTCTCTCTCTCTCGCGCGCTCTCTCTCTCGCACGCTCTCTCTCTCTCTCTCTCTCTCTCTCTCTCTCTCTCGCTCTCTCTCTCGCTCTCTCTCTCGCTCTCTCTCTCGCTCTCTCTCGCGCTCTCTCTCTCTCTCTCTCTCTCTCTCTCTCTCGCTCTCTCTCTCTCTCTCTCTCGCTCTCTCTCTCTCTCTCTCTCTCTCTCTCTCTCTCTCTCTCTCTCGCTCTCTCTCTCTCTCGCTCTCTCTCTCTCTCTCTCTCTCTCTCTTTTTTCCAACCCTCTCCCTGTTCCCCATACACCAGGCCAGAGACAGAGGGGCTAGCGTAAGGCCAGTCTAATGTCTTTACCAGGGTCTGTCTGTCCTAGCTGCTGCAGAGAGGAAGGGTGGATGGTTTTCACCGCACAAAGAGGGATCACAGAGTCGCAGAGGGAAAGGGATCTAGGGGTACCTCAGGGGTTCTCTCTCTCCACCTCTCTCCCTCTCTACCATCCCTTCTCTTCCCACTTTACACCTCTTTCATTCTACACATCTTTATTCTACATTCATATCTCAATCATCCCCCCTCTTCATCATTCCTCACCGTGGCCCTTTCCTGCAGTCAATGTCCAAAAGCGCCCTCTTTGGCCTCATGGGTGGAATGTTATTTATATTTTTCATAATTTCAGTACTATATGAATGAAAATAGTATTACTACGATAATCCGGTGTTTCTATATCAAAAAGTTCTGCTATATTTCAGAATCAAATCAAATCAAATGTTATCGGTCACATACACATGGTTAGCAGATGTTGTAGTGAAATGCTTGTAAATGATTTCAGTCTTCTGTGATGTATATGAGGTGTAATATTGGGATGCAAACTCAAAATGTAATAAACGTCAACTCTATATTTTACATGGTACATGTGTCTCATTACCATGTGTGTGAGGTGTATACAGTTGTTTCAAAATATATTTGTTTAAGACTACCAAGAATCTGTGTGGCCCCTGATTTAGCCCACTGCAGTGAAAGGTTAACCATTAGCTATCAAAACCTAGTACAGGCCATGATCCTTCAACCCTCTACCACCTCATCTTCCAACCAATCCAACCACATAGAGCTGCAAATCAGAACCTTAATGCTTCCCAATCCCCCCCACCCCCCGGAGATCCTTATCAGGCTGCCTCCCCTCTCCCCAGAGGGCTAAAACAACAAGGATCAACATGTGGCCCATTCCCCCCACTGCTTTTGTTCTACAGGGGTCAGGCTCAGCACACAACGGGGTGCTGGATGGCCTGATGCTGAACAGCCTGGAGGAAGATTGGTGTGTGTGTGCGTGTGTGTGTGTGTTCATTGACAGCGTCAGAGTTGACAGAGTCCCAGAAGATCGCTCCAGCTCACTGTCACAGTCGGGCAACAGGAAAGAGCACAGGGCATGCTGTTCTCCAGCAATGCACACTCTCTGCACACACACTCTGACACACACACACACACTAAATCAGGAACGACACTGAGACACACAAACTAAATCAGGAAGGAAGAATTATGCGTTGTCCATCACTGAATTATGACCATTCCTATATACCGCTGTCTATCTTATTGATAGACCTAATCAGAAAGTATAGAAACACCCTTCTTTATTGTGATCTTCTCACCAGAGGGGCAAAACCTTCCTCAAGCCCCGTCTACGGATCCACATCTAGACATCTCTCTCTGGGGAATAATACCCCCCCCCCCAACAAATGCCTGAGAGGATCCTGTTAAATAATCAGATCTCAGTAACAGCCAATCAGAGCCAGAGAGAACCATCGCTCACCCAATGAGAGGAGGGGAGACTAGACTGTGCAGCACAGTTTCTGCATTCTATTAAAGCCACATTTGGGCAATAAATCTCTATCTGGTTTCCTGTCAGCCCTGAGCCTTGTATAATATTTTTTTTTATGCACACAGCCTGTCACGTAATTAGACCCAAATAAGAGGATGAGAAAATGAATGAATGATAGACAGGAGGAGGAGAGAGAGAAAGAAAGTTGGGAAAACAAAACAGGGGGGATGAGTGTATGCATGTGTGTGTGAGAAAGATAGTGATATAGAGAGAAGTAGATTAAACCATGCTGGGTTTAACACACAAGCTGTGTGTGTGTGTGTGTGTGTGTGTGTGCGTGCGACTGCGTGTGTGAATGGTCATTGGTATAGATCTGGAGTTGATCACGGTCCTGTGATGGAGATGCAACAGTAGATACTAGCTTCCTCTAGGGCCCACACTACTGGCAGACCGAACACACACACAGCTGTTACTGCACATATGAATTGCAGCCAGCACACACAGGGTGGACATCTCTTTCTCATTCTCTCGAGCTCATTCATTCTCTCATTTTATCTCTCTCTCTCATATAAGTCTACTGTCCGTCTCCCGGCCAGCCTCTGTTCAGTTTCTCATATCCACATGTTATCTCTCTCCTGGCAGGAATCAGAGGTGTGGACTCGTGTCACATGACTTGGATTCGAGTCTGACTCGAGTCACAAATTTTACTTGAGACTCAACTTGATGGAAAATTAAAAATGACTTGGGACTCGACTTGAGACTGATGACTTGACATGATCTGGCCTGGTTTTGTAATGTTTTGTCACTCATTTTGTGGCACAGAGTCTCTGTGGATTACTCCCGCAAAAATAGTTTGGTGATGTATAATATAAACTTGCAACAACATTTCCACCCCGCTGATCCTCAACACTGGGGCCCCACACGGGTAGTCAAGGACCATATCACCTCTGAGCCCTCTCCTGTACTCCCTGTTCACCCACTGACTGCGTGGCCACGCACGCCTCCAACTCAATCATCAAGTTTGCGGGGTACGGACACAACAGTGGTAGGCTTGATTACCAACAACGATGAGACGGCCTACAGGGAGGAGGTGAGGGCCCTCGGGAGTGTGGTGTCAGGAAAATAACCTCACACTCAACGTCAACAAAACTAAGGAGATGATTGTGGACTTCAGGAAACCGCAGAGGGAACACCCCCCTATCCACATCGATGGAACAGTAGTGGAGAGGGTAGTAAGTTTTAAGTTCCTCGGCGTACACATCACAGACAAACTGAATTGGTCCACCCACACAGACAGCATCGTGAAGAAGGCGCAGCAGCGCCTCTTCAACCTCAGGAGGCTGAAGAAATTCGGCTTGTCACCAAAAGCACTCACAAACTTCTACAGATGCACAATCGAGAGCATCCTGTCGGGCTGTATCACCGCCTGGTACGGCAACTGCTCCGCCCACAACCGTAAGGCTCTCCAGAGGGTAGTGAGGTCTGCACAACGCATCACCGGGGGCAAACTACCTGCCCTTCAGGACACCTACACCACCCGATGTCACAAGAAGGCCATAAAGATCATCAAGGACAACAACCACCCGAGCCACTGCCTGTTCACTCCGCTATCATCCAGAAGGCGAGGTCAGTACAGGTGCATCAAAGCTGGGACCGAGAGACTGAAAAACAGCTTCTAACTCAAGGCCATCAGACTGTTAAACAGCCACCACTAACATTGAGTGGCTGCTGCCAACACACTGACTCAACTCCAGTCGCTTTAATAATGGGAATTGATGGGAAATTATGTAAAATATATCACTAGCCACTTTAAACAATGCTACCTAATATAATGTTTACATACCCTACATTATTCATCTCATATGTACATGTATATACTGTACTCTATATCATCTACTGCGTCTTTATGTAATACATGTATCACTAGCCACTTTAACTATGCCACTTTGTTTACATACTCATCTCATATGTATATACTGCACTCAATACCTACTACTGTATCTTGCCTATGCCGCTCTGTACCATCACTCATTCATATATCTTTATGTACATATTCTTTATCCCCTTACACTTGTGTCTATAAGGTAGTAGTTTTGGAATTGTTAGCTAGATTACTTGTTGGTTATTACTGCATTGTCGTAACTAGAAGCACAAGCATTTCGCTACACTCACATTAACGTCTGCTAACCATATGTATGTGTCAAATAAAATTTGATTTGATTTGATTTGATTTGACTGGTCTTTTGCTATGTCAACATTGCTTGAAATGGATCATTTACTTATGAAGCTTGCATTTGGAGTTTGTTGTTAAAATGAATAATGACATAATTATTACAAACTTTTGTTTGGGTTTTATGCCGGCTGAAAAAAACTAAATCGATACAGAACCATAGCGATGTGGGGAGGTCTGTCTTTCATCACTGTGTAGAGACCATCTCTGTGTAGAGACCACAAGTGGAGGGCTCTGGAGGGCCTCAGCACTACACGCAGCTATGCAGCTATAAAGAGTTAGTCAATTAGTTGACGTTGAATACAGTAACGCACAGTAAGTGCATCTTAATCTAGGATCGTTTATCTCAGACAAGCCATATGTCAGGGGTAATAGAGTACATTCCAACCGCTGATTCTACCACAAATCCACTCAAGTACCCTCTGTCCTGCAATGTTAACGTTATCCCCTCTTCTCTTTCACTCTACTCCTCCTCCCTCTCTCCAGCACAAATCTGCCGGGTCACTGAGTTATTGGTTAGCCTGAGTGTCCGTCTCTTTGTGCTATCATGTCATCTCCGTGTCACTCATTGTCATGCCAACTGGCAAGACACCAAACAGATCTGGAGCCAGGCTAGTTATTGGGTCTATCCACTCACAATCCCTCTAAACTTGCACTCCCATGTTCATTCCTCCCTCGCTCTCTCTCCTTCCTCTGTCCCCCCATTTAGTCAGGCCCAGTTACAGGGCCGCTATAGAGGTGTTTGTAGAGGACTTGGTCAGTCTGTTGTGACAGTTCTAAGTCCCTAAACAAACGGACCCCTGCCAGCGGAAGACCCATAATCCTCCCTGGTTACTCCCTGCAGGCCTGCAGTTCAAACCATCCCTTACATCACACCTCGGTTCCAGTGCCCTAGTCACACAGGAGGGCTTTGGTGCAGCTCGACAGCATGGAGCTAACAGTGGTGGGAAAAGTACCCAATTGTCATACTTGAGTAAAAGTAAAGATACCTGAAGAGAAAATGACCAAAGTAAAAGTGAAAGTCACCCAGTAAAATACTACTTGAGTAAAAGTCTAAAAGTATTTGGTTTCAAATATACTTCAGTGTCAAAAGTAAAAGCATCAATTATTTCAAAATCCTTATCTCAAGGAAACCAGACAGCACAATTTTCTTGTTTGTTAAATTTACAGATAGCCAGGTGCACTCTCCAACACTCAGACATCATTTACAAACAAAGCATTCGTGTTTAGTTAGTTCGCCAGATCAGAGGCAGTAGGGATGACCGGGATGTTATCTTGATAAGTGTGTGAATTGGACCATTTTCCTGTCCTGTTAAGCATTCAAAATGTAACGAGTACTTTTGGGTGTCAGGGAAAATTGTATGGAGTAAAAAAAAATATGGAGTACATATCTTTAGGAATGTAGTGAAGTAAAAGTAAAAGTAGTCAAAAATATAAATTGTAAAGTAAAGTACAGATACTCCCCAAAATTACTTAAGTAGTACTTTAAAGTATTTTTACTTTAGTACTTTACACCACTGGGGGCTAATGTATATGGATTTACTATAACAGTTACTGTTGTTGTACTGTACCGTGCTGTACCATACTATATTGAATCAAGCTATACCATACAATAACATAGCAACCAAAATCATATTGCATTGTTTTGTCCAGACATAAACAAAGTCTCTAGACAGCACACATGTGTTATGTTGCAACATGTCTCCAATGGCATCTAATTGTTTAGATCGACTCTCAGGAGAAAGATTTAGCAAGTCAAGTATGAAATGAACCAATCTGGCTTCGATTACAATGCTTCTCTGCGTCACGCGTGTATTTGTTTGTGTGTGTCTATGTGTGTTGTACTGAATGTATGCATGTATGTGCGTGTGCATGCGCATGTGTGTGAATGATTGTATATGTTTGTGTGTGTCTATGTGTGTTGTACTGAATGTATGCATGTATGTGTGTGTGCATGCGCATGTGTGTGAATGATTGTATATGTTTGTGTGTGTCTATGTGTGTTGTACTGAATGTATGCATGTATGTGCGTGTGCATGTGCGCGTGTGTGTGTGTGTGTGTGCGCGTGTGTGTGTCCATGTGTGTTGTACTGAATGTATGTATGTATGCATGTGTGTGTATGTGTGTGTGTGTGTGTGTGTGTGTGTGTGTGTGTGCATGTGTGTGTGTGTGTGTGTGTGTGTGTGTGTGTGCGTGTGTGTGTGCGTGTGTGTGAATGTATGTATTTGTTTGTGTGGCTGTGTGTCTGTGCCCATGTGTGTACCCATGTGTGTGTAAACTCTCTATATAAACAGCCAGACGAGGCCTGTGTGCCAGCATTCCTCCCTGTGATTGAGTGGTGATGGGCATTATCCTAAAACTGACCACACTTTATTTGTACTTTAACAGTACACAAGCAAATTGGAAATAGAGCAACCAAAGCAATATGAAAGACACAATAGAGACCACAAACTAACACAAACTGGGCCTGCATCCCAAATGGCATCCTATTCCCTATGTAATGCACTACATTTGACCAAAGTCTATAGGGAAACCCATTGGGCTCTGATCAAAAGTAATGCACTATGTAGGGCTCTCCAGCCCTGTTCCTGGAGAGCTTCCCTCCTGTAGGTTTTCACTCCAACCCTAATCTAGCGCACTTGATTAGAATAATTAGCTGGTTGATAAACTGAATCAGGTTAGTTACAACTGGGGTTGGAGCGAAAACCTACAGGAAGGTAGCTCTCCAGGAACAGGGACTTGATGTAAGGGTGCAGGGTACCATTTGGGATGAAGTTTGTCTGAAAGGCCCAGATGTGAACGGAGAAATGAAAACAAGCCGTCCCTCCTCTCCGACACAATGAATAGAACATTTCATTCATGAGAAGATGAATAGTTGAGGGTGGGGGTGGGATCTGAAAATGTGGCAGCAGCAGCATCTCTGACTGTCATCTTGATGTGGAGTCTTGCTGGAGTTATTGTGTCCTGGTGTCAAAGGAGCATCCCTCATAGACACGCAAACCCCTACTCTGTCTCTCTTCAGTGTGTCCCAAATGGCACCCTATTCCCTATGTAGTGCACTACTTTTGACCAGGGCCCATAGGGGAACAGGGTGCAGTTTGGGACGTACCCTCCCCGTGTCTCTCAGAGAACCATGGGGATCTTTCTTTCTCTTGGCAGGCTGGACCGGTCCAGAGAGGCCAGTTAAACGTTCACTTGGCCGTCCTCACTCTGTGACCCATTGCGACACTGACCGTGTATTTATCTTGGGACGGCTTCGAGGAACGCTGTGGACGAGGGTTTGGATAAACACAGTGCAAGAAAACACTGGGTAGCATATAAAGATGATTGTGTGCCATCTCTCATAAAGACAGCTGCTATTGCTGAGAGTGTTTAAGGGTTCTGAACTACAAGGTCAATGGACTACAAAATATCTGGGCCCATATCTAAGTGTGCTGATCTAGGATCAGGTAGCCCCTGTCCATATAATCTTATTCATTATGATCTAAAAGGCACATCAGCAGTCCTATCGTGAGATGCTTTATGAATACAGGCCTAGGAGACAAATGACACGTGTTCTCCAAGACACATACAGTATAGTGTTACTGACAGGACACAAGATGAGAGGAGTAGTTCTTTTGTGTTTTCTACATCTGTTTGTCAGTGTGACAACTTATATGGTTTCAGGAGATGTGACTGGCTAAGATCGCTGCTGTCCTTTCTATTTAGGTGATCTGGCAAGCCAACCCTTAGTGAGTCACTACCCTCAAATTTCCTCAACTTATATTCCATTTTCTTCCATTCCACGTTACTGAGTGCACACTTATCTTTTGAGCACTGCACACTACCCAGTGTAGCTCACTTGAAACAGAGAAAGTCGTTTTCAAGTCATTTTCCAAAGCCGTTTTCCATTCAAGGTAAAACGATCAACATCCCTGCACCAAACGACTCTTACTGACTCATGGAATACAGCATAAATAGATGACATCGATAAAACACAACAACCTCCTCCCTGGTAATCTAAATTTAACTACAGGCCTTGTCAAAGAGTTCCCAACTGAATCTCTGAGTAATAGAAGTCTCATAAACAGTGTCTCGAGAGTCTCCACAACCAGGCATATAAACATTTGGTGCGCGATATCTAAGGAAGTCTCAAGGTTTTGCTCACCTGAGTATCCCATGATAAGCTGTAGACCACACTATCAACCTAGAGTGTTTTCATCTGTATTTTTCGCAGCTGTCTACATACGACCACAGACCGATGCTGGCACAAAGACCGCTGTATTCCGCCATAAGCAAACAGGAAAATGCTCATCCAGAGGTGGTGCTCTTAGTGGCCAGGGACTTCAATGCAGGGAAACTTAAATCTATTTTACCAAATTTCTATCAGCATGTTAAATGTGCAACCAGAGGGAAAAAAACTCTAGACCAACTTTACTCCACACACAAAGACGTGTACAAAGCTCTCCCTCGCCCTCCATTTGGCCTCGCCCTCCATTTGGCAAATCTGACCATAATTCTATCCTCCTGATTCCTGCTCACAAGGAAAACTGAAAGCAGGAAACACCAGTGACTCGGTCAATAGAAAAGTGGTCAGATGAAGCAGATGCTAAGCTACAGGACAGTTTTGCTAGCACAGACTGGAATATGTTCCGGGATTCATCCTATGGCATTAGGAGTACACCACATCAGTCATTGGTTTCATCAATAAGTGCATTGATGATGTCATCCCCACAAGGACCGTAGGTACATATCCCAACTAGAAGCCATGGATTACAGGCAACATCCGCACTGAGCTAAAGGTTAGAGTTGCCGCTTTCAAGGAGCGGGACTCTAACCCGGAAGCTTATAAGAAATCCCACTATGCCCTCCGATGAACCAAACAGGCAAACTGTCAATACAGGATTGAATCGTACTACACTGGCTCGTCGGATGTGGCAGGGCTTGCAAACCATTACAGACTGCAAAGGGAAGCACAGCCGAGGGCTGTCCTGTGACACACAAGGCTACCAGAAGAGCTAAACTACTTCTATGCTCACTTCGAGGCAAATAACACTGAAACATGCAAGTGAGCACCAGCTGTTTCAGATGACTGTGTGATCACGCTCTCTGCAGCCGATGTGAGTAAGATCTTTAAACAGGCCAACATTCACAAGGCCTGTGAGCATGTGAGCATGCGCTGACCAACTGGCAAGTGTCAGTAGCCATGAAATGTCTTCACTGACATTTTCAACCGCTCCCTGTCCAAGTCTGTAATACCAACATGTTTCAAGCAGACCACCATAGTCCCTGTTCCTAAAAACACTAAGGTAACCTGCCTAAATGACTACCAACTCGTAGCACTCATGTCGTAGCCATGAAGTGCTTTGAAGGACTGGTCATGGCTCACATCAGCACCATTGCCCAGAAACCCTAGACCCACTCCAATCTGCATACCACCCTAACAGATTCACAGATGATGATTCTCTATTGCACTCCACTGCCCTTCCCACCTGGACAAAAGGAACACCTATGTGAGAATGCTATTAATTGATTACAGCTCAGTGTTCAACACGATAGTGCCCTCAAAGTTCATCAATAAGCTAAGGACCATGGGACTAAACACCTCGCTCTGAAACTGGATCCTGGACTTTCTGACGGGCCGCCCCCCAGGTGGTAAGGGTAGGTAACAACACATCCGCCACGCTGATCCTCAACACATGGGCCCCTCAGGAGTGCATGCTCAGTCCCCTCCTGTACTCCTTGTTCATTCATGACTGCAGGCACGACTCCAACACCATCATTAAGTTTGCCGACGACACAACAGTGGTAGACCTGATCACCGACAACGACGAGACAGCCTATAGGGAGGAGGTCCGAGACCTGGCCGTGTGGTGCCAGGACAACAACCTCAATGTGATCAAGACAAAGGATATGATTGTGGACTACAGGAAAAGGAGAACCAAGCACAAGTTCCTTTGTGTCCACATCACCAACAAACTAACGTTGTCCACACCAAGACAGTCGTGCCCTATTCCCCTTCAGGAGACTGAAAAGATTTGGCATGGGTCCTCAGATCCTCAAAAGGTTCTACAGCTGCACCAATGAGAGCATCACTGCCTGATATGGCAACTGTTCGGCCTCAAGAAGGTCAAGGATTACAGTACGGCACAGTACATCACTGGGGCCAAGCTTCCTGCCATCCAGGACCTCTATACCAGGCGGTGTCAGAGGAAGGTCCTAAAAATTGGCAAAGACTCCAGCCACCCTAGTCATAGACTGTTCTCTCTGCTACCGCATGGCAAGCGGTACCGGAGAGCCAAGTCCAGGTCCATGAGGCTTTTAAACAGCTTCTACCCCCAAGCCATAAGACTCCTGAACATCTAATCAAATGGCTACCCAGATTATTTGCATTGCC
The DNA here is from genome assembly GCF_018296145.1 of Oncorhynchus tshawytscha. NCBI lineage: Eukaryota > Metazoa > Chordata > Actinopteri > Salmoniformes > Salmonidae > Oncorhynchus > Oncorhynchus tshawytscha. The sequence goes on from NC_056449.1 coordinate 4,900,829, forward strand.
CCCCCCCTTTTACACCTCTGCTACTCTCTGTTTATTATCTATGCATAGACACTTTAATAACTCTACCTACATGTACATATTACCTCAACTACCTCTGTACCAGTACCCCCTGTAAATAGTCTCGCTATTGTTATTTTACTGCTGCTCTTTATCTACTTGCTACTTTTATTTCTTATTCTGATTTGATTTTTTTAAACTGCATTGTTGGTTAGGGGCTTATAAGTAAGCATTTCAATGTAAGGTCTACACCTGTTGTATTTGGCGCATGTGACGAATAACATTTGATTTGCCACACACACGCACACACAGAGAGAAAGTCTGTAGACTCTGATGAGCACATTGAGTCATAGTCACATTTCCATCACCAGATGCTTTGCAGGGCATCAACCAGCACCATCACATACTGCAGAGGAAATTCCCTATCAAAACAGCATTCCTATCCCAAACTCAAACATCACAGACAATTAAATCACCAAAAGCCAAATGGTTTTCATAAAGTTTGTCAATTTGCCAGAGTGGTCAAACTGAAGCCCCGTTCCCTGACAAGAGAGCAGAGCATCCCTCATGTATCCTCAAACAAAGTCTTCACTAAAAAGAGTACCAGTTCCATGTGTGTCATGGAAGAGACATGTGGGCTGTTCCTGCCCAGTAATAACACACCACGGGCCATTGTCTGTGTGTGGCGGGCATGTTGTATATGTGTGTGTGTGTGTGTGTGTGTGTGTGTGTGTGTGTATGCATGCACGTGTGTGTGTCTGTCCATGCCTGCTGAGTGTATTGACCGACATCAGAAAGTCAAGTGTATCCTGAGGCTTTCTCCCACTGTGTCCCGTCTCCCTCCCACTGTTCCCCAGAGTCCCTGCCCCTAATCCTGCTCCCACAGGCTTCCACAGTCTCCCAGGAGCCTAATCAAAACCCAGCATCAGCCTTGACCTCTAACCCTGGTCGTAATGGCTCTGATTGAGCCCTCATCCCCAACTAACCCTCACAGGGCTACACCTCACAGCTGCACCATCCCTCCACCCCCATCACTGCACCTCTGATTCATGCCCCACTGACACACACACTGGGGGGCACCGACTCAGTGACCTCTAACCTCTATAGCTGACTCTGTAATCCCCCTCCCCCTGATCCTCAGGCCGTGCCCTGCCCTGCAGCGGGATGTGTGTGTGTGTGTGTGTGTGGGTGTGTGTTTGAGGATGGTGCAGTGAGGTGTGAGAGGCAGGAAATGAGCATCAGTGGGACAATAAGCCTGAATTCAGATCCAATCAGCCAGCCAGCATGTGTGTGTGTGTGTGTGTGTGTGTGTGTGTGTGTGTGTGTGTGTGTGTGTGTGTGTGTGTGTGTGTGTGTGTGTGTGTGTGTGTGTGTGTGTGTGTGTGTGCCTGTGTGCCTGTGTGTGTGTGCGCATGCATGCCTGCACAAAGTATGTGTGTGTAGATGTTTGGGGAAATGCTGGGCAGAGGATTGGGAGGGATATGGAGATATGTCAGCCATAGGCAGGAAGGCTAAGGCTCTAGAGATAGACAACCTGCATAGTCCCTCAAAGCACAGCTTTGCCCCCTATTGATCATAACACACATCTGAGAGGACTGGGATTGCCTCCCCTCTGGGTGACCACGATGAGGTCATCACTGTGGGACACCAGTGAGTATAATACCTCCAATAACCCCTTGATTTCTCGACCAAAGCTAGGGGATAGATCAGTTCCTATCCTATCAGCAAGCATCCTCATGTAATGAGAGTCTTGTCTGTAATGTTCTGCTTTGCCATGGAGTGTTGTTGCTGACGCAGGTTTGTCATGTTTTAAATTAAAGTCCTATCAGCCTTGTATAAATAAAGATATCAAACATGGCCGATAAAACATAGTAGCCTCCCAGCTGACACAGTTTAAAGCCTGTTATTCATGATCATAGTAATAAAATGGAAGTGGATAGTAGGACATGTGTGAAAGTCATAGAAAGAGCTGCAGCGGGTGTCGAGGTGTGTGTATCGCTCCATCTAAAACAAAAACACTTTAACGCAAATTATTCATACATTTACATCCTATTCTGCTATGGGGCTGGAGACAGATAGTCGAGGAGCATATGCACACACACACACAAGCACACGCACGCACACACGCGCACACACACACACACACACACACACACACACACACACACACACACACACACACACACACACACACACACACACACACACACACACACACATACACACACAAACACACTGAATATGACACAATGGCTTCATTATGGATGGGGACAAATAAGGAGTTCTGGAATTTGGGTTCGAACTTCAATTGGACCCCAGCCTGCTCACATCACTGAGGTAACAGCTTTTACCAGAGCCAGAGTTGTGCGCTGTGTGTGCTATCCAACCAGATGTACCTGGAGTCAGCCACAGAGGAACCGGAAAACATGCTTTAGAGAGCAACTATTGTACAGTGTATTTCTGGAGGGGGCTGTTGTACTGAAGGCATGCAAGATTACCATGTACAGTATACTGTTTATCTCAATATCACACACACTCACACACACGCTGAGTATACAGTATTTTTCTATGGTTATGACAGCTGTGTCAACATAGATAGCCATACAGAGGATTGGACGTGACCAGAGTCAGTCCCATTGTGCTCTACTTACCTTCTTATGTGTTTGTGTGTGTGTGTGTGTGTGTGTGTGTGTGTGTGTGTGTGTGTGTGTGTGTGTGTGTGTGTGTGTGTGTGTGTGTGTGTGTGTGTGTGTGTGTGTGTGTGTGTGTGTGTGCGTGAGTGTGTATGTGTGTGTTTGCGTGTGTGTGTGTTTGCGTGTGTGTGTGTTTACGAGTGTGTGTGCGTTTATCCGTGTGTGAGAATCATAAAACAAAACAGAGTGATCATAAGAAGAAGACCGACAGAGACTACTGCCATTATCATCGCTCCAGCCCACATCCAGCACGAAGGACTTGGCAGGAGGAGAGAGTCAGTGACATAGGCTGTTATGAGGACAGACACCTGGAACTGCTTCTGCACTGTACATCCTATAAACTACTGCAGCTTGGTAAGAAGAGTTTTCCATTTTCCCATAGATCAACAGACCTCTCGTTATACACATACACACGGCAAAGCTTCCTGAGTCCCTCCCGCCTCACCCCCACCTTGTTTCCGTAAACTCTGTCAGGTGTGAATATTCTCTTCCACAGAAATAACGACTGACACTTGGGTGTGTGTGTTTCAGTGTGTGTGCGTGCATGCGTGTGTGTGTGTGTGTGTGTGCGTGTGTGCGTGCGTGTGTGTGTGTGTGTGTGCGTGCGTGTGTGTGTGCATGCGTGTGTGTGCGTGTGTGTGTGCGCCCGTGTGTGTGTGTGTGCGTGCGTCTGTGTGTGTGTGTGTGCGTGAGTGTGCACATGATTGTATGCGGCTATGTGTGTTGGAGAGGATTTTGCAACGCGATGCAGCCAGAGACAAACATTTATCACGTCTGTTTAAATTCGTCAGAATCAGAGCTGTACACAGTTTAGGGATCCTGTCACAACCACAGCATCATTCCCACGACAACCACAGGACCTTGGGAGACCACAGAGGGAGCCTGCATTGTGGGGGGGGGGGTGCTCTCTGGTCCAATCGGAACACTCCTCTATGAAAGGGGATAGCATGATTGGGTAAATAAAGGCTTGTGGCCAGGCTCTGTTGAAAAGTGTGGACCACAGTCTCTGTGATCTATCATAGTGTCTTTTTCTATCAGCGTTGACTGTAATCGGATGCGATAGTGTAGCACTGTAATCCCTGACCTCTGTCTCTCCCTTCCTGTCTCTCCCGCAACACAGTTTACAGTCCAATCCCCACTGGGGCCTGGTGGCTAGAGTAGAGTACACTGGACTGGCACATCACAGCCATCTCAGATGGGAGATATCATTTTACACTAACTGTATCTCAGAAGACGCCAGATGAGGGCTGTGTGTTTGTGTGTGTGTGTGTGTGTGTGTGGGGGGGGGGTCTTTGATGCCTGCATAGTTTTATATTGGCTAGATCTGATAGAGATCTCTAATATACCTTCAATAAGTCATGAGGCCATATATATATGTGTGTGTGTGTGTGTGTGTGTGTGTGTGTGTGTGTGTGTGTGTGTGTGTGTGTGTGTGTGTGTGTGTGTGTGTGTGTGTGCGCGCGTGCATCCGTGTGTGAGGATCCTAAAACAAAACAGAGTGATCACAAGAAATAGACAGACAGAGAGACTACTGCCATTATCATTGCTCCAGCCAACATCCAGCATGATTGACTTGAAAGTCTCTGAGACTCAATGTATCAAAGCCTGCCTGAGGAAATCCAGAACCACTCTCCAGGCCCAACACCAAATTAACACTCAATGTGTTTTCACTTCTGAAGTGCCACTGAGAGGCAGGGTGAGGCAAGACGATCGCTTTGGTTTTCTCCATCTAAATGGGCCTAAGAAATGTAGAAACACATTGCACACAGAAAACCTGGAAGTCCAAGCCAGGAGTGAATACAAAAAAAAACTAAGAGGAGAGGTTAGCTGAAATGTTGCTGATTTAGATAACATTGCTGGAAAGAATGCTGAAAATGAGAGGCGGTGGAGCTTTTAATGGCAGACAAGACTCTGCTCATTAACAGGCATCAAATGCTATGGCTTCTGGGTCAGGTATGTAACGCACAGATGCACATAGGCGCACAAACGTGAGCACACACACACACACACACACTCACATGCACATAGCAGGAGTACACACACTCGCGCATGTCCTCACTTAGAGAAAGTGCAAGCTTTGCGTTCCTACTGAGTTTTTATCACAGATAGACATCTCCGCAGTCCCCAAAACATGTCTCGTTTGACACGGTAACCACACTCAACATTACCATAAACAGGCCAAGTCTTCCTTTGAACATTACCCGCCTGTGGAAAGTGACCCTATGGTAATAACAGGTTGGTTTCATGGCCCATGGTAGTTGGTAGCTGTTGAGTCTATGGAATGCCGTTTCAGGAAGGTGACAACAGCTCGTCAAGATCTAAAGACGTAGAGAAATATAATCTAAACTGTATTTCTATGTAAAGACTTAGCAGCTAACTCAATCAAAACGCTGGATGGTCGGACCTAGGGCTGTGGCGGTCATGACATTTTGTCAAAAAAAGAACGGCCGTTAACATAACGTGAACACGTTTAGCATCTCCTGGCATCGCCTACAAGCCACTGATGCAGACCTTTGGAACAGTTACATTTTCAAAAGTCTAGTAAATCCATTTCATATAGCCTTCACCATCACAATAAATCCATGATTTATTTTAGACAAGTCTGAAAAAAACATGATATGAAGAAAAGGTAGTCTACTTCAGAAGAACAGAATAGCATACTCGGAGTATCTTAGGCCCTGATCTGGCTATGCCATATTGCTGTGGGCTACAATAGTTAATTTAGCAGGCATGATTTGCTTAGAATTCCACAGAATTCACTTTTTATTATTTTGTAGTATGAAGAATACAATTGAACATAAATTAATAAAATAGAAAGGATATTTTTTCCAAACAATTTCCAAAGGAAGTGCGCACATGTGGTTATTCTGTGTTGAGCGGTTAACAAATAAACAGGTCCTCCGATATGCTTAATTTAGAGTTATCTACACAACTTTAGTTGTGACACAAACGTTGGGTTATACGTTATGATTTGTAATACATTCTAAGGCTGCGTGATGCGACTCTAATGATGATTTGAAAAATTTGCATGAAAGGCATGAGCTCTGCTTAGTTTTTTTTGCACAGGCTGCACACACTTCATCAGTCTCTCATATGACAAGCAATTGATAATGCCTTGAATTTCCTGACGGCATCTCCTAGCCGTAATGCCCCCTAAAAAATCTATGCATTTTTCAGCCAAAGTGGCTGTTGTGCCCTTGGGCTGAATAAAATAATTATAATTCCCTTCTTCCAGCTGGCATGCTCCGAAGCAACTCTCACTCACATAGCTCTCTCTGATTTCTTAATTATTATTAGCCAATGACCGTCACGTGATCAGTTCCTTTCACAGACATCTCAGCTAAGAAGTAGGCTACAAGTGAAGACAGACACACTGCGCGCGTCCGTCTTATCGAATTACGAGGCGCATATTGAAGATGTTAAAAGAACTGTCCACATTTAGCCTACTTTTTGTCAGCCAACAAGATGAGTAGGCCTAACGAACAGAAAAAGCACTCACCTATGTCAATCTACTATCCCCATAGTACAAAATGAGTATTAATGTGCTTGATTTTTATTTTAATCCTAGGCTCCATGGGGTGTGCAACTATGATTTGAAAAAGTCACAAAAAAAGGCATGCACTGTCTCTTGCCTTACTGCACACGCTGGGCATCATTCACAAGTGATAATACATAATTCACAAGTAATAGGTTCATATTGTTACCCATTAGACTATTCTTAATTTAATGTTGTCTTTACCTATACTTAGTTTTGATTTAGAATGGACCATTATCATGCACCTGTCTCAGAACAGGGGCATGGGGGGAAAAATATGCACTTAAATAGCGAACAGAGGACACGTTTCCTGTGGTACATGTTCATGCCAACCAGGTAGGCTATACTCCTGTCGTAAAGTGAAGCAATATGCTTAATATTAGGAAAGTTGAGAAACAAACATAGCAGGCATAGCCTATAGAAAGCTGATGTGATTCTCCTCTTTTCAATAGAGGCCATCAAAACTCTGTTTTCTCACACACTTGCATAGCCTATAGAAATGTTGCGCAACATGAGCTCATGGGCTCTCATGAAGTGTTTGATTTGTTTTTTGAAAAACATTTGCATTGATGTCAGAGTGATTAGAAGAACAATAGAGTGCTGAGTACCAGGCAGTTGGCGAGTTTAGTAGGCTACTAATGACCATCAGCAGCATCAGAGCTTGGAGAAGCCTAGTTACAGTGACTTAACTGTCTCGTGGAATTTGACTGCGGTCATGACTCGTGACCGCCGGTGTGGCGGTAATACGGTCACTGTAACAGCCCTAGTTGGTCCCTCTTTTTGCTAAATGTTATTTAAATCTCTATGACATTTTTATTTGTCTTTTTGTTTCATATGGCAGTTATCATTAAGTACTGTAGTAATTCAATAGTTAAAAGTGTCTGAGGATACAGACACAGAATCACATGGGAGTGTAAGTCTACCTCTACTTACTGTAACAAACTCCCCCCTTTTAACTTTCCAAGCAAACCACTCTGGAAATGTATCAAGAATAAAATGTTTAACTCCATGACATGAGTCATGAATCAGACGATTTGGAGACGACATGCTTTGTGACTAGCTGTGCTCCGTCCATGTGCACTGTCCTTGTAACAGGGAGATAACCATGACATCAAATTAATTAAAGGATTAGATAACCAACATGATATCTACACAACAGTCGCAGGCCTAAAGCATCTATCCTCTAGAGCTCTAGTCCCGGACTCCACTCTCTCTGCCGACTCTGGCTACAATTATCCCTCTATAACCCTCTCCGGTCCCTCCACGCACTACCATTTTTATGCAAATCAGCCTTATCTTTCATGCCATTTAGCACTTTCTGCCAAACAGGAAATGTTTGTATGGACGCAATATTTGATTATTATTACACAGAAGAACTGGGACAGGAAGTAATTAGGACTATCACACACAAAGACACACGCAGAGAGAGAGGCACGCTCAAACACAGAAAATACACATACAGCACACACAGACGTACAGAGAGGGAGGGTGAAAAAGAAATAAACACAAAAACACAAAAAGACAGTATCAAGAGAGAGGAAGAGAAACACACGCACACAGTGGCACAGACCGATACTTCAATGACCTAACACAAATACTTTAAACACCTTCAACAAAACGCAGCCATGTCGTCTTACCGGTTACTTCCTGAGTTTAACTCTTGTATGTTATCTACCTGATAATATAATGCTTTCCTAATGTTTTTACAGTGTTCATTATCCCGGTTGACACCAGCAGTCCAATAGTAGGCTGTTAACCAAAGCCCCACTGAGAGGTCAGGCATTCATTTCAGGGTTTGACCCCCAGGGGCCACAAGGGCCACAGAACCTTAACACACACTACCGGTCAAAAGTTTTAGAACGCCTACTCATTCAAGGGTTTTTCTTTATTTTTACTATTTTCTACATTGCAGAATAATAGTGAAGACATCAAAACAATAAAATAACACACATGGAATCATGAGGTAACCAAAACAGTGTTAAACAAGTCTTTAAATAGCCACGCTTTGCCTTGATGACAGCTTTGCACACTCTTGGCATTCTCTCAACCAGCTTTACCTGGAATGTTTTTGCAACAGTCTTGAAGGAGTTCCCACATATGCTGAGCACTTGCTGGCTGCTTATCCTTCACTCTGCAGTCCGACTCATCCCAAGCCATCTACATTTGGTTGTGGTCAGGGATTGTGGAGGCCAGGTCATCTGATGCAGAGCCCCATCACTCTCCTTCTTGGTCAAATAGCCCTTACACAGCCTGGAGGTGTGTTGGGTCAGTGTCCATGTTGAAAAACAAATGATAGTTCCACTAAGCCCACACCAGATGGGATGGAGTATCACTGATGATGATGTGGTAGCCATGTGATTAAGTGTGCCTTGAATTCTAAATAAATCACAGACAGTGTCACCAGCAAAGCACCCCCACAACATAACACCTCCTCTTCCATGCTTTAGTGTGGTAAATACACATGCGGAGATCATCCGTTAACCCACATCATGTCTCACAAAGACACAGGGGTTGGAACCAAAAATCACCAATTTGGACACAAACCAAAGGACAAATTTCCACCAGTTTAATGTCCATTGCTCATGTTTCTTGGCCCAAGCAATTATTTTCTTCATATTGGTGTCTTTGAGTAATGGTTTCTTTGCAGCAATTCGACCATGAAGGCCTGATTCACGCAGTCTGAACAGTTGATGTTGAGATGTGTCTGTTACTTGAACTCTGTGAAGCATTTGTTTGGGCTGCAATTTCTGAGGCTGGTAACTCTAATTAACTTATCCTCTGCAGCAGAGGTAACTCTGGGTCTTCCATTCCTGTGGCGGTCCTCTTGAGAGCCAATTTCATCACAGCGCTGGATGGTTTTTAAAACTGCACTTGAAGAAACATTAAAAGTTATTAACATTTTCCAGATGAACTGTCATGTCTTAAAGTAATGATGGACTGTCATTTCTCTTTGAGCTGTTCTTGCCATAATATAGCATTGGTCTTTTACCAAATTGTGCTATCTAATTTCACAAATTAACTTTTAAGAAGGCACACCTGTTAATGTAAATGCATTCCAGGTGACTTCCTCATAAAGTTGGTTGAGAGAATGCCAGGAGTGTGCAAAGCTGTCATCAAGGCAAAGGGTGGCTATTTGAAGAATCTCAACTATAACAAATATTTTGATTTGTTTAACACCATTTTGGTTACTACAGTACATGATTCTATATGTGTTATTTCATAGTTTTGATGTCTTTATTCTACAATGTAGAAAATAGTCCAAATAAAACGTTTGACCGGTAATGCAGAGGTTAGCCAGGAACCGTGCTCACAGTTAGCCCTGTGCCCCTATACAAACATGCATATACGCACACACCCACACACTAAAGCACACACACGCAAACACGCACACACACGCAAACACACACAAACAAACAGCCTAATTAGTCACACCTGCCACCTTCCCAACGCTTAATCAGCTCCACATTACTGCAAGCATACACCATAACACAGAAATGCATATGATACCAAAGGAAATACAATCTAATCACTGTGTTAGTGTTAGTTTCATTCTAAACATGCAAGTCACTAAACGTATACATTTGTCAATCCACTGGTAGCTTTTTTTTTCCCCCTGACACTGTGAGAAATGAATGGCCAGCATGTCAAACACTTCAAACAGGAGTTCCAAAAACAATCTCCTTAATTACAGTGGCAACACAGCTTCCCACTCAGATTCTTATGGTTTAAGAAGAACCTTTCTCTGAAGAGTTTTAGTAAAACTATTTAAGTATTTATGTTCCCATGCTCAGGTTTAGACCAGACCAGACCTTACCTCTTCTCCAATTACCCCACCTAGCACCATCTGTGCTGTGCCATGTTTAAAAGCTTGACCTAGGATTCATCTTCCACACACCTGACCTCTGACATGACCTTTCACCATTGGGCATACCCATGGTTGGTCCCCGTGGACCACTGACTACTCTACCCTCCCGGACTCCCCGGACCCCCCCGGTTTACCCCAGGACCCCATCACTTATCACCAACCCGGGCAACCCTCCCAAGCATGGGCTAAAAGAAGATGGAGTGTGACGTGGAAGAGGAGAGAAAGATGAGGATTCACTGAAAGAGCCTGATGGACGTGTGTGATCTATGAGTCCAAGTCCAAGTTAGAGGGCATAGTAGATATCTGTGAGGGAGACTATTTTAATGATTTTGTTTTAATTCCTTTAAAAAAGCAGAAAGTGAATTTCCATGTCCAAGGTCCATGTACGAGGTAAAGCGTGTGGAGAATTTGTTGACCAGAAAACAGAGCATGAAGTATTTTGTATAGATCTCATGTTTTATCATCTGAGATGATCTCTATTTCAAAGATGTGTATGTGTGGAGAGTTTGTGTGTGTGTGTGTGTGTGTGCTTGGAGTTAGGGTTAGGTTAAGGTTAGGGTTAGGATTAAGGTTAGGGTTAGGTTAAGTATAGTTTTTTGAATGTGAATACGTTTTTACTCCCCAAAAAGTCCTGAAAATTCACTAAAATAAAGCTGTGTGTGTGAGTCTCTATGAAGACAGTGGGTGGCTAAGTGCAGGAGAAGGGAGTGGTTGGAGGGAAGAGTCTCCAATATGTTACAGTATGAAGCAGCTAAAATCTACTGAATACCTGGCATACATCCAGGCTAATACTGTTATGTAAATTATATTAGAAACGTATACATTTCCCTGTCAGTATATTTCCATACCCTGGAAAGGGGGTGGTGGAACATAGGTGGGTCATCTCTCCCACGCTCTCGCCTGGTCTACCACAAAGCAGTGACATCTGGAATAGTGTGTGTATCCTCAAAGAGAAGAGGAAAGAGGAGAAGAGGTAGAGAAGAGAGATGTGAAGTGCTGATATTGAATGGATGAGTGTGTGTGTCTGTCTGCTCTTTAATCTGTTTCTCTATTCCACTTACAGGTTAAATACGTGCGGTACTTCACGTGGGTCAATAGCCAGGAGCCGACATGGACACTTTGCTTTGTGTCACTGTTTCCGTTATATGTATGGCTGAATCAATTAGGGCTGGGTCCACTCCACTGTGCACAGTTTCCATTCCTGGCACAGTATCGTCACTCCGGTATATTAGCCCAGCATTGTATCCCAGGTATGACTCAACCTGCTTGCACGTGCACACATAAGCACACCCTATATAATACAAACCAGTGCAGGGAATTGGATGAGGACCAGGTTATTGTGATCATTAGTACATTAGATTAATAGGCAGACATTTTTGCTTGCAGACATAGATAGATGGTCGATAAAGGAATATTGATTGATGAGTTGCAGTTTTAAATTGATCATCTGAGTCTACTGGAACCACAGAATGTTTCTATTCATCACCGATCTTCAAAGTCAACCCGGAGTTAGTGTTTCCTAATCTAATAAAGGAGGCCCTATAAATTGCTCTGCAGGAATCCAACCCCTGCCCTCCACACACGGACGGACACACACTCACATGCACAAACGTGTGCGCAAACACTCACGCACACACACGCCTTGGGGGTGGGAGGAAACAGGAATATTATGCTGTGAGGACAGATGGCTGCCATTTCTCATCATCTTCTCAATAACCTGATCGCACATCTGGCCCAGGGGGCAGGGCCACAGGGCACCACGTGTGTGTGCGTGGTTACGTGTGTGTGCGTGCATGTTTGTTTATGTGTGTGTTTGTATGTGTGCGTGCACGTGTGCATCTCTGTGACTACATGTCTATGTGTGTGTGTGTGTGTGTGTGTGTGTGTGTGTGTGTGTGTGTGTGTGTGTGTGTGTGTGTGTGTGTGTGTGTGTGTGTGTGTGTGTGTGTGTGTGTGTGTGTGTGTGTGTGCCATTACACAGAGGACCTCCAACCCTCAATGCCTCCTAGAGCAGAGAAGAAGGGCAGAGGGTAGGAGAGGGGACATTCCTCTCCCCAGCATCAGGCTCAGTATAAGGGGCCAGGTGGTGTGGAGGACTGGGGGGCCAGAGGCTGCTGTCCTCTGCCCATGTCAATCACTCACATGGGTATGCCTGGGCCCCACGAGGGTTGCCAATCATAGGCCACACACCAGACTGCATGCCTTCAGAGAGGGGAACAGATGGGAGGTCAGACCCTACCCTTCCCTCCCTTTACACATCCTCCAACATCTGACAATGGTATGGGTGGAGAAGACAGACAGGCAGAGGGCACAGGGGGGCTAGGCAGGACATGGAGTATGGAGAACCGAGAGGTAAGGAGGGAGGGCAGAGACAGGCTTAGGGCATGAGCACAGCAGAGCACCTGGGGAGGGTGGGGTAAGATGGCATGTGGGACCAAGGGGAGGATAGGGGCACAGGGACAGAGAAGTAAAGGGGCATATGACAGACAGCATGCCTTAGACAGCTCACTCCTACTACCCTAGTATTGCCTTCAAAGACATTCGGTACCAATCTGTCAGTTTAAGCTAGAGATATCTTTTTTCTCAATTCACCGCATCCACTTATGTTGCACTGGGACTCATCTGAAGTCGGTACAGCCGATCTGCCAACTTCTGTCTGTAGAGTTCAAACAGTTTGGGATACACACTAATATGACCCCTCTGTGGAAAGGTGAGACGCCCATAGGCCTCATATAAATCGTGTGAAAGTCCCCAGGTACCAGTTGAAAAACATTATGGAAGTATGTATATATATGGAGACTGTATAGTGACAAAAATAAAGGGTTAAATACATGTAAAAAAATATATATATGTATACAGTATACATTTCTTACTGTATATCTCTCCGATAAAGGAGAGACACTCCAGAACAAACTTCCTTTCGATTCTTTTTTTGGGGGGGGGACTATCTGTTGTTCCATGTAGTGAATCTGTTTATTCAGTGTGTTGGTATGGGCTAAATATTAGACTCTTATGGGCTAAACGTAGCCCTTACCCTATCCTTAACTCTAACCATTTCCTTAACCCATATCCTAAACCTAACCCTAACCTTAGCAAGCAGTTGCATATCAATAGATCCACTACGGAGGACTATCCAAATAAAGTGTGACTAGACATTCCCACTGAACAGACAGACAGAGGGGAGACTATCCGAGTACAAAAAGGGGAATCTAGAGACCAACATATCTGCTAGTATTGTGAATATGTGTTAAATAAATGGTAGACGAACCTTGAAAAGAGACCCTGAAAAGAGAGTGTAGACCACACACTGCTTATTGAGAGCCAGTAAAAGACACCGCATCGACGCAATTCATTATAGATAGCAATTTCATTTGCTAGATCAATGCTATAGAAATCCAACACGTGGGAAGAAATCAGCACATTTACTAGAATGTAAACGTTGATGACATTCTTTACACTCGGGCCTGAGGCGTGGGAAGATCACCCGTGCCAAACAATGTTTGTGTACCATTTGTGTATCTGTAAATCAGCTATTAAAACAGAGTGAAGTACCTATCCTCTATGAGTGGAGGAGATCCCCTTTGAGTCGCACCTGCGGTGTAGTAGTGTTTACACACAAACATCTGGCAACCGCACAGACAGTACAACAAGGCCAATCTGGCAACCGCAAGGACACTAAGTGTATGCTCACATTATTAATTCATTCAAAGAAATGTAAAGGCTGTTTGTTCAAACAAGTCTATTTAGAGAATGACCAAATGAGCATTTCAGGAGTCAAAATGACTAACATGTGCCAAACACAAGACAAACACACACACACACACACACACACACACACACACACACACACACACACACACACCATGGATATTGCTGCACACATAAAAGTTTGTGTGTCTGTATATATAAGGGGGAATAGACAAACATGCTCTTCAGGCTTGGCTGCAGCTGGTAATAAAGAGAAAAAGTGTGACTGTGGGTTTGTGTGGGAGATTAGACAAACATGAGTGTTCAGGCTCTGTTGGAGCTGGAAGCAGTGGAACTAATGATACACTAATCAGTCAGATAGGCATCACAGAGACTGCACGCCACACACTACAGCCCTACAGATACATCATTACAGTATAGTTCTGTGACACTCCAGTCTGCAGACCACATGGGGTTAATGTGCCCAGAGTGCCTGAAGAGAGGTATTTTAGGGACCTTTCAAAAAAGTTGAATTTGAATCTTAAAGCTGTAGTAACGTACTAAGTATGCCGAAGTGTAAATCAGTCATCTATCAATGTGCCACACATGTTACCCTACGCAGCAGACACTGGCGCCAGAACGAATCAGTTGGACAGGCATTTGATTCCCATAAGCAGGCCCGTTCTTTCACAGGATCTCCTATGTGAGCACGCGCTTCCTTATTCACAATAATTTAAATGGGTTTTATTAGTAAAGACCAGTGGCGACCCGTCATTCAGGGCAGATGAGGCAAAGCCTTTTAACTAAGGTTGCCTGTATCGCATGTTATTTTGGCATTAATACGTGTCACATATCAGATTGCAAACAATGTAAAAAAATATATTTAAAAAATAATTGCGTTTGGAAGGAATCAGTGGCTAACTGCAAGCATTGCAAAGCAATCACTAGCCTGCTATTCAGTGTAGTGGGCGTGTGGTCCCAAGTCTGGGTTTAAGGGTCTCTTTTCCAAGCTTAAAAAGATAAACATTGAACATTGGCCATGCAATCAATCCAGCATGACTTTTGCCGTGCTCAAAACAACTGGAAACTCAGAACTGGGAAATCTGACTTCAAGACAACTGGGAACTCAGAAAAAAACAAGCTCCAACTGGGAAAATACGTTTTCAACGATAATGCAAGTCTGGAACTCGGGCCTCTTTCTAGAGATCCGAACTGAAGATCACTGAAGTCATCATGATTCGACCTTGTTTTTTTCCGAGTTCCCAGTTGTCCCTGAAAGCACCTTAAATCCAGAGAAGGCCAGACTTTGATGACAAAGTTTGATAACATAATCACCACCTTCCTGTTCAAGTGAGCACAGTACAATAAGGTGAGTCCAAAAATGTATTGATGTAATATGCCAGGAAGATATGTATACTGTAGCTAAGAAAGTAATACTAAAACTAAGTAATAATAATTTGGTCCCTTTCCCCTCTTAATTTCACCTACTGTTCTGACTTGGTGGCGCACATGTAGCCTATAGCCTGTTTTAGAGAAATGTAATCATCAAATATTTTAAGAGCTTATATGCCCCCTTTATTTATCCTACAGTTCTGACTTGGTGTACATGGAGAATACTGTAAGAACAGCCCATGTTCTGAATTCAATTGTCAGTAGAAACCATATCAGCTATGTTTTTTGAAAGGCAGTAGATGAGGCTGAATGAACTGTTTCACTGCCAGACAAGGCTCCGCTGATAGCCAGATGTAGCAGTGGTAAGTTATGTGCCAGTTATGCCAGTTATGATTCTTTTCATATGCACAGTTTCATTTCAATAATAATGTTTTTGCTTGTCAAAGTCATTGTGAATTGGTTCATCACAAAAATCTAAAGTAAAATGATACAAATCTAAAAGTGAATTGTCAACTATGGCGAGAGCACTAGCCTCAGCCACATGGACACATTGATATACTGTGATCCATTGGTGGCTAAGGAAAGCAGAGCATAGAACTCAGAGATAGCCTATAGGCCAATGCAGCAGTATCCCTATAACTTCCATCATCAACTAAGTCAAATCCATAGGCCTAAAGCCGACAAATAAAACTGTAAAAAATATCCTGATGAAAATTCTGGTTCTTTCAATCTCATTCATCTCTCTTCTCTGCCTGTCTGCCTCCCTTTCTATATGCCTTGACTTCAGCTATTGCTGGTGAAGCTCAACATTGTATCAAATCATCACAGGGTCCGGCTGGAATGCTGTCGCTAACGAACTTGCAACATTGTATCAACTAGCCTTTCTGGGCACTCAAAGTATCCTGCGCCAGTGAGCTCAGGACAGCTGTTTCTTATGACATTTCCACTGGATATATAGTGTCATCAGAGCATAATATTTTGTTCTTTCACACCGAGGCTTGGTGATTTTCGAGGGCCGAATACTGAGGAACTGTCATTCGCAATGGACATAAAAAAAAACAGACTTTGTCGACTTGCGTGAGGCGAAGAATAAATGTGTGGCGTGCGTGGTGAGTTAAGACAATCAGAAATAAGACATGGGAAAATGGGCACTTGCCTACATATGCATGTTTTCTGGAGAGAGACGCATCATATCTTCGCCACACCCCCTCCCCTACTTCCTGACGCAACATTTTAAATTATACTCAAGGCACATTATCGTCACACATATTTTAGAAGCCTTTCACTGACAGCCACAACACAATCAGCTAGACCTACTGCCACGCGCACTACCTACATTAGAAACAATTTGAAAATATCCACAGCAATTTTTTAAAGAAGCTAATGATCCTATGTTGCTGTCATGCTCCCTGGTGAAGTATTTTTAATGGTTTTATTTAGACAGGAGTAATTATATAATTTTGACTAAACATCAATTTACTTTAGGGCAATCCAGCATCCTTTTGACTAAACATCAATTTACTTTAGGGCAACCCAGCATCCTAACAGTACACTGTGCACCCGCCAACTTTCTTTTCCAGTTCGAGAAAAGAGTCTGAAACCAGAGATCTGTATATAATGACGAGACACTCATGTCTCTGCTCTAACAATGGGAGTCTTTGTCCCAAAGGTGGGAAGGCAGGCGAAAAGTTTAGGTCTGCATATTATTCCCATAGAAACTAATTGGGCTTACACTGGACAGATTTTGGCAAAGAGTGAGCCCTCTCGCTTCACTTCTTCCTCTCTGCTGAAACTATATCACAGGAGAAAGCATCTGAGTGAGCGAAACAGTACCCCTCTATGTGTAGCCCACTTATCTGATGCTGTCTGGGCAGAAATAGTATGGACATGCCATACTCTTTCCGTCCAGACAGCATCAGATACAGTTGAAGTCGAAAGTTTACATACACTTAGGGAGGAGTCATTAAGACTTGTTTTTCAACCACTCATGACACAAGTCATTTTTCCAACAATTCATTACAGACAGATTATTTCACTATATCACAATTCCAGTGGGTCAGAAGTTTACATGCACTAAGTTGACTGTGCTTTTTTAAACAGCTTGGAAAATTCCAGAAAATTATGTCATGGCTTTAGAAGCTTCTGATAGGCTAATTGACATCATTTGAGTCTATTGGAGGTGTACCAGTGGATGTATTTCAAAGCCTACCTTAAAACTCCGTGTTAGGGATAGGCGGGACGCAAATGTCTCAACTGGCCAATTGCCAGGGAAAATGCAGAGCACCAGATTAAAATAAAATACTATACAATTCAAACTTTCATTAAATCACATATGTAAGATACTCAATTAAAGCTACACTCGTTGTGAATCCAGCCAACATGTCAGATTTTAAAAATGCTTTTCGGCGAAAGCATAAGAAGCTATTATCTGATAGCCTGCACCAAGGTGGCATAGCAGTTAAGACGTCTTTTGTCCTCGTCTTGTCGTGTCCTGTATATATATATATATTTACAACTTTTTTCACATACATTTTATTTTTATTTTCCATCAACTCATCTTCAAAACACTCTCCTGCAACCCGCCTCACCAATTTATATTTATAAAAAAGTATTATTTACCTCAAATCTGTAATCCTCCAAGAAGCTAGCCAGAAACTCCAAGAAGCTAGCCTGAAACTAGCCAGAAGCTAATCCAGAAGCTAATCAGAAGCTAGTTCAGAAGCTAGTTAGCTTCTTTACTGGCAAATCGTTAGTATTCATCTAACCACGGTTTGTGGTCATCAGCTATCCTTTAGCTCGAAAATCTATCGCCAGTTCTGTACGGCGCAGCGCGGCTCGGAACGGAACATACCGGACCAATTTTTCTCTCCATGTCCCTGGATTTCGACTGCTATCTGGACATTCATACCCGGATCTCACAGCTAGCTAGCTGCTATCCGTGTGACTATCGGCCTTCGTCGATTCCGGAGCAAACATAAATTATTCCGGAGCTAGCCAGCTCCGTCAATCACTCCTGAGTTCCATCAATCACTCCTGGGCTGCAGTCACCTATCCGGACCCGTTTTACTGCCTACGCGGAGCCCCACCGGGCCTTCATAACTGGACTGCCGACGTTATCTACCCGAAGGAGATCCGGCTGGCTCCTCCGTCGCGACGTTACCTGAACGCCCATCTGTGGCCTGCTAACCGTTAGCTGTCTTACCGGCTGCTATCTGAATAGACAATCGGACAATTTATTTATTTTTATTATTATTATGTTTTCTTCTTGGGCCTCTATAACTATATCTATTGTTTTTATTTTTGTTGTTGTTGTGTGATTTGGATTAATCCCTTCTACCACACGGAACCCCACTAATCTACTGACGGAACGCAAGAGGTGGCTAACAACAGACCTCCATCCTATGCTAGCTTGCTACCGATGGCCTGGCTAGCTGTCTAAATCGCCGTGACCCCCAACCAACCTCTCCACTCACTGGACCCTTTTGATCACTCGACTAAGCATGCCTCTCCTTAATGTCAATATGTCTTGTCCATTGCAGTTCTGGTTAGTGTTTATTGGCTTATTTCACTGTAGAGCCTCTAGTCCTGCTCACTATACCTTATCCAACCTATTAGTTCCACCACCCACACATGCAATGACATCTCCTGGTTTCAATGATGTTTCTAGAGACAATATCTCTCTCTTCATCACTCAATACCTAGGTTTACCTCCACTGTATTCACATACTACCATACCTTTGTCTGTACATTATACCTTGATGCTATTTTACCGCCCCCAGAAACATCCTTTTACTCTATGTTCCAGACGTTCTAGACGACCAATTCTCATAGCTTTTAGCCGTACCCTTATTCTACTCCTCCTATGTTCCTCTGGCGATGTAGAGGTGAATCCAGGCCCTGCAGTGCCTAGCTCCACTCCTATTCCCCAGGCGCTCTCTTTTGACGACTTCTGTAACCGTAATAGCCTTGGTTTCATGCATGTTAACATTAGAAGCCTCCTCCCTAAGTTTGTTCTATTCACTGCTTTAGCACACTCTGCCAACCCGGATGTTCTAGCTGTGTCTGAATCCTGGCTTAGGAAGACCACCAAAAATTCAGAAATTTTAATTCCGAACTACAACATTTTCAGACAAGATAGAACTGCCAAAGGGGGCAGTGTTGCAATCTACTGCAAAGATAGCCTGCAGAGTTCTGTCCTACTATCCAGGTCTGTACCCAAACAATTTGAACTTCTACTTTTAAAAATCCACCTCTCTAAAAACAAGTCTCTCACCGTTGCCGCCTGCTATAATAGACCACCCTCTGCCCCCAGCTGTGCTCTGGACACCATATGTGAACTGATTGCCCCCCATCTATCTTCAGAGTTCGTGCTGCTAGGCGACCTAAACTGGAACATGCTTAACACCCCAGCCATCCTACAATCTAAACTTGATGCCCTCAATCTCACACAAATTATCAATGAACCTACCAGGTACCTCCCAAAGCCTTAAACACGGGCACCCTCATAGATATCATCCTAACCAACTTCCCCTCTAAATACACCTCTGTTGTCTTCAACCAAGATCTCAGCGATCACTGCCTCATTGCCTGCATCTGTAATGGGTCAGCGGTCAAACGACCTCCACTCATCACTGTAAAACGCTCCCTGAAACACTTCTGCGAGCAGGCCTTTCTAATCGACCTGGCCGGGGTATCCTGGAAGGATATTGATCTCATCCCGTCAGTAGAGGATGCCTGGATATTTTTTTTAAATGCCTTCCTAACCATCTTAAATAAACATGCCCCATTCAAGAAATTTAGAACCAGGAACAGATATATCCATTGGTTCTCCCCAGACCTGACTGCCCTTAACCAACACAAAAACATCCTATGGCGTTCTGCATTAGCATCGAACAGCCCCCGTGATATGCAGCTGTTCAGGGAAGCTAGAAACCATTATACACAGGCAGTTAGAAAAGCCAAGGCTAGCTTTTTCAAGCAGAAATTTGCTTCCTGCAACACTAACTCAAAAAAGTTCTGGGACACTGTAAAGTCCATGGAGAATAAGAACACCTCCTCCCAGCTGCCCACTGCACTGAAGATAGGAAACACTGTCACCACTGATAAATCCACCATAATTGAGAATTTCAATAAGCATTTTTCTACGGCTGGCCATGCTTTCCACCTGGCTACTCCTACCCCGGTCAACAGCACTGCACCCCCAACTGCAACTCGCCCAAGCCTTCCCCATTTCTCCTTCTCCCAAATCCATTCAGCTGATGTTCTGAAAGAGCTGCAAAATCTGGACCCCTACAAATCAGCCGGGCTAGACAATCTGGACCGTTTCTTTCTAAAATTATCTGCCGAAATTGTTGCCACCCCTATTACTAGCCTGTTCAACCTCTCTTTCGTGTCGTCTGAGATTCCCAAAGATTGGAAAGCAGCTGCGGTCACCTCCCTCTTCAAAGGGGGGGACACTCTTGACCCAAACTGCTACAGACCTATATCTATCCTACCGTGCCTTTCTAAGGTCTTCGAAAGCCAAGTCAACAAACAGATTACCGACCATTTCGAATCTCACCATACCTTCTCTGCTATGCAATCTGGTTTCAGAGCTGGTCATGGGTGCACCTCAGCCACGCTCAAGGTCCTAAACGATATCTTAACCGCCATCGATAAGAAACATTACTGTGCAGCCGTATTCATTGATCTGGCCAAGGCTTTCGACTCTGTCAATCACCACATCCTCATCGGCAGACTCGACAGCCTTGGTTTCTCAAATGATTGCCTCACCTGGTTCACCAACTACTTCTCTGATAGAGTTCAGTGTGTCAAATCGGAGGGTCTGCTGTCCGGACCTCTGGCAGTCTCTATGGGGGTGCCACAGGGTTCAATTCTTGGACCGACTCTCTTCTCTGTATACATCAATGAGGTCGTTCTTGCTGCTGGTGAGTCTCTGATCCACCTCTACGCAGACGACACCATTCTGTATACTTCCGGCCCTTCTTTGGACACTGTGTTAACAACCCTCCAGGCAAGCTTCAATGCCATACAATTCTCCTTCCGTGGCCTCCAATTGCTCTTAAATACAAGTAAAACTAAACGCATGCTCTTCAACCGATCGCTACCTGCACCTACCCGCCTGTCCAACATCACTACTCTGGACGGCTCTGACTTAGAATACGTGGACAACTACAAATACTTAGGTGTCTGGTTAGACTGTAAACTCTCCTTCCAGACCCATATCAAACATCTCCAATCCAAAGTTAAATCTAGAATTGGCTTCCTATTTCGCAACAAAGCATCCTTCACTCATGCTGCCAAACATACCCTTGTAAAACTGACCATCCTACCAATCCTCGACTTTGGCGATGTCATTTACAAAATAGCCTCCAATACCCTACTCAACAAATTGGATGCAGTCTATCACAGTGCAATCCGTTTTGTCACCAAAGCCCCATATACTACCCACCATTGCGACCTGTACACCCTCGTTGGCTGGCCCTCGCTTCATACTCGTCGCCAAACCCACTGGCTCCATGTCATCTACAAGACCCTGCTAGGTAAAGTCCCCCCTTATCTCAGCTCGCTGGTCACCATAGCATCTCCCACCTGCAGCACACGCTCCAGCAGGTATATCTCTCTAGTCACCCCCAAAACCAATTCTTTCTTTGGCCGCCTCTCCTTCCAGTTCTCTGCTGCCAATGACTGGAACGAACTACAAAAATCTCTGAAACTGGAAACACTTATCTCCCTCACTAGCTTTAAGCACCAACTGTCAGAGCAGCGCACAGATTACTGCACCTGTACATAGCCCACCTATAATTTAGCCCAAACAACTATTATTTATTTATTTTGCTCCTTTGCACCCCATTATTTTTATTTCTACTTTGCACATTCTTCCATTGCAAAACTACCATTCCAGTGTTTTACTTGCTATATTGTATTTACTTTGCCACCATGGCCTTTTTTGCCATTACCTCCCTTCTCACCTCATTTGCTCACATTGTATATAGACTTGTTTACCCTGTGTTATTGACTATATGTTTGTTTTACTCCATGTGTAACTCTGTGTCGTTGTATCTGTCGAACTGCTTTGCTTTATCTTGGCCAGGTCGCAATTGTAAATGAGAACTTGTTCTCAACTTGCCTACCTGGTTAAATAAAGGTTAAATAAAGGTAATAAATAAAACCAACTGCACCAGCAGTCAACAAAGGGGTTAGCATATTTCAACCCTGCAAGGCGCTACACAAAACGCTGAAATAAAATATAAAACATGCATTACCTTTGACGAGCTTCTTTTGTTGGCACTCCAATAAGTCCCATAAACATCACAATTGGTCCTTTTGTTCGATTAATTCCGTCCATATATATCCAAAATGTCCATTTATAAAGTCACTACAAAATATTTCAAAAGTTGCCTATAAACTTCAAACTACTTTTGTATTACAACTTAAGGTATTTTTAAATGTTAATAATCAATAAAATTGTAGACGGTTCTTTCTGTGTTCAATACAGGAATGAAAACAAATCAGCAATACTTTTTACGTCTTGCGCAACTCTCAACAGTGTACCCAGTTCCGAGTTGGCCTACTTCTCCATTGCACAAAGGAATAACCTCAACCAAATTCCAAAGACTGGTGACATCCAGTGGAAGCGGTAGGAACTGAAAACAGGTCCTAAGAAATATCCATTGGCAATGACAACTCAGGGAAGAGAGAGAGGGGGAAAAAAATCTGAACAGTTAGTCCTCTGGGTTTTGCCTGCTACATAAGTTATGTTATACTCACAGACATGATTCAAACTGTTTTAGAAACTTCGGAGTGTTTTCTATCCAAATCTATGAATAATATGCATATCCTGTATTCTTGGCATGAGTAGCAGGAAGTTTAAATTGGGCACGCTATTTATCCAAAAGTGAAAATTCTGCCCCCTAGCCCCAAGAGGGGAACATCAAAAGAAATCAGCCAAGACCCCAGAAAAAAAGGGTAGACCTACACAAGTTTGGTTCATCCTTGGGAGCAAATTCCAAACGCCTGAATGTACCACGTCCATCTGTACAAACAATTGTACGCAAGTATAAACACCATGAGACCACGCAGCCGTCATACCGCTCAGGAACTTTGGTGCGAAAAGTGCAAATCAGTCCCAGAACAACAGCAAAGGACCTTGTGAAGATGCTGGAGGAAACAGTTTAAAAAAGTATCTATATCCAAGGTAAAACGAGTCCTATATCGAGATAACCTGAAAGGCTGCTCAGCAAGGAAGAGGCCACTGCTCCAAAACCACCATAAAAAAGACAGACTACGGTTTGCAATTGCACATGGGGACAAAGATTGTACTTTTTGGAGAAATATCCTCTGGAAGGGTGAAACTAAAATAGAACTGTTTGGCCATAATGACCATCGTTATGTTTGGAGGAAAAAGGGGGAGGCTTGCAAGCCAAAGAACACAGTCCCAACCGTGAAGCACGGGGGTGGCAGCATCATGTTGTGAGGCTGCTTTGCTGCAGGAGGGACTGGTGCACTTCACAAATAGATGGCATCATGAGGCAGGAGAAAATTATGTGGATATTTTGAAGCAATATCTCAAGACATCAGTCAGGAAGTTAAATCTTGGTTGCAAATGGGTCTTCCAAATGGAAACATACTTCCAAAGTTGTGGCAAACTGGCTTAAGGACAACAAAGTCAAGGTATTGGAGTGGCCATCACAAAGCCCTGGCCTCAGTCCTATAGAACATCTGTGGGCAGAACTGAAAAAGTGTGTGCGAGCAAGGAGGCCTACTGTACAAACCTGAC